>NC_068360.1:35059052-35341552 GCF_020536995.1 Dreissena polymorpha
AGACTGAAGGTTGTAATTGCGATTTCGGTTTGTTCTATTTGCTACATGTTTGTGCATATTTTCGTAAACGCAAACATATAATCTTAAGAACAAAATACTATTTTGTAAATGCTTTACATGAAACCATACATATACTTGGAATTGTATTGCCACATTGTACTCATTGTATGGACAATCATTGTAGGGACACTCATTGTAGGGACACTCATTGAAGGGACACTCATTGTAGGGACACTCATTGTAGAGACACTCGTTGTAGGGACACTCATTGTAAGGACACTCATTGTAGGGACACTCATTGTAGGGACACCAATTGTAGGGAAACTTATTGTAGGGACACTCATTGTAGAGACACTCGTTATAGGGACACTTATAGGGACACTCATTGTAGGGACACCAATTGTAGGGAAACTTATTGTAGGGACACACATTGTAGAGACACTCATTGTAGGGACACTCGTTGTAGGGACACTCATTGTAGGGACACTCATTGTAGGGACACTCATTGTATGGACTCTCATTGTAGAGACACTCATTGTAGAGACACTCATTGTAGGGACACTCATTGTAGGGACACTCATTGTAGAGACACTCATTGTAGGGACACTCATTGTAGAGACACTCATTGTAGGAACACTCTTGTAGGGGTACTCATTGTAGAGACACTCATTGTAGAGACACTCGTAGTAGAGACACTCATTGTAGAGACATTCATTGTAGAGACTCTTATTGTAGAGACTCTCATTGTAGAGAATCTCATTGTAGAGACACTCATTGTAGAGACACTCATAGTAGAGACTCATTGTAGAGACACTCATTGTAGAGACACTCATTGTAGAGACTCTCATTGTAGAGACTCTCATTGTAGAGACTCTCATTGTAGAGACTCTCATTGTAGGGACACTCATTGTAGAGACACTCATTGTAGGGACACTCATTGTAGAGACACTCGTTGTAGGGACACTCATGGTAGGGACACTCATTGTAGAGACACTCATTGTAGGGACACTCATTGTAGGGACACACATTGTAGGGACACTCATTGTAGAGACACTCATTGTAGAGACACTCATTGTAGAGACACTCATTGGTCGGACTCTCACTGTATGGACACTTATTGTAGAGACACTCAATGTCATTTGGGTAATTGTTAATCAGCGCTTCGTTATCTACCTGTTTGTACTATATTCAGGTAACGGCGTGTTGCGAATTTTCGAATTTTGAATGTAACAATGCTATGATGATGTTCGAAGAGTTTTAAATGCGATGCGTCGGTCAATATACAATACTTTGTTTTACATTTTTATGATGTAAGTAAGAAATCAAGCTTAATGTTAATTAAAATAAGAAAAATCACGTGTAGTTTCGCAAGTGATACGTATAAGTTCGGTTAGCTATTTGTTTTTAATGTAAACGCATCAGTGATATTCAGTTTCCTATTACCAACAACAGACTAATTGAGTCGCGTTCTGAGAAAACTGGGCATATTGCATGTGCGTTAATTGTCATAATAGATTAGCTTGTGCAGTCCGCACTGGCTAATCAAGGACGACACTTTCCGCCTTAACTGGATTTTCGTGTACAAGAGACTTCCTTCAAACGAAAAATACCATATAAGCGGAAAGTGTCGTCCCTGATTAGCCTGTGCGGACTGCACAGGCAAATCTGGGACGACACTTTACGCACAGACATTATGTTCAGTTTTTTCAGAACGCGACACAATTTATTGAAAGATTTACCAGATTATGATGTCTCGCTTTGCGTTTATTTAAGTTGAATGATCCCATTTTAACAATAATGATTAATCAATGAAGAGCGAATAAAAACTTCATTTTTTGTCGTTGGTTAGATTTCTTGCCTTCATGTTTCAACGCCAAAAAATAGGGTACGATTAGCGGAGATCTTGGGCACAAGGTAATAAAACTAACACTTATTAGAAATGTACTTTTATTAAAGCCTATACGACTACGAAGCAAGTTATACTGGAACAAGACATATTTAATAAGAGACTCACTGTGTTCATACTAGTAATATATAGGAATAATAAAGCTGCAAAAATATAATCAGCAAGAAAATGTGTTGAAAGATCGCTAGTCTTCTGTTTTAGGCAAGTAATAATTCGACTCTACAATACAAAACACACATTTATACAACACCGCATCAAATAAAACAATTATTGACAATCGGGTTATTGCCTTATAATAAATAATTCACAACTTTGGGCGTGCCGAAACTCAGACTTTTAAAAATGAAATGTAATAAACCGGATAATTAAATCAAATTACGAAAACAAATTAAAATATAATGAACATTTGAGTTTATTATAATGTAATTACTCATTTTAATACGTTTCGGAGTTGTTCATTATAAATGTATATAACGCTTGTTCTATTGTTTTTAGTGTAGATAAAGATGTTGGCAATTGGTGGTCTAACAATGCAATTTCTCCCAAATATTCGATGTTTTGCAACCACTTAGTTTAATAGCATGCGCATATATACATTGGTTGTTTACATGACATACAACTAAGTATATACATAAGAAGCACACCAGGGGTGGCACCATTCAGTTGGATAAACTATTTCATTGCATGGATGTTTAACCAATATATAATAGTTAAATGTACTTTAGGACTGAATTTTACAAACAAACGATTGATTTCGTTTTCATCTGAGGATAAATATGGTTTGTTTAATTGTGAACTGCATACACATGGAAGCCACATATGTTTGCTCAATTAATCTAATAAAGAACCTACACCTCACAAATGAAAGAGTAAGTAGAGCTGCAGCCTCTGTCATACCAGTAATACGTGCCAGACGGCTTTACAATTGCCCTGCACAATTCCGTTGCTCCATTCGACGGTTCCCCTGAATCCCACTTGGACGTGACGCCGTTCGCAACCGGATCTTTCCCATTCAAAAATACCCACTTGGCTGAGACTGAAGTTCTCGTTCCGTCTATCCACGCCGTGGTCACTTTGTTAGACAGAAGGATAGTTACACTCGCATTCCATTTTTCTTCCGTATCAGTGTTGAATAAATGCCCACCATCTTGTGTGCAAAAGTTTTCAGCGGCGCTGTGATTAAGACTCACTCCGACCAGCTTTAAGCATGTATTGGCTGAGTTGTACGATGTGTACGACGGCGGACATTTCTCTCCTTCGCAGAAATTATTTTCATTTTCAACAGTTTGTTTACCAGTTCTATTACATGCGTTTTGTTGTTCAAGCCAACAGACCCTGGACCGCGACCGAAATCCGAACTCGTTCTTCACTTTTGCGCTGCAATTACTCCATGGTGACCATTGATCACACGGATCAATCTTGCAGATCTTCTCGTTTATTTTACGTTCAAAATTAACAAAAGATTGTCCAAGAAGCTTCAGCAGAGTAGAGTTCATTTTTTGGCCCATACGAATAAGGCTCTCTCCGTCCAGTTGTTCCCCAGCAATTGCTAATCCAGAACCAGTGTCAGTTGCATTTGCGGAATTCGACCGGAACATACCCAGCATGAATACAATCCCAAACGTGACTTCGAACAGTGTTACACGACCCATCTTGATAATAATGTCGCACGTTCATTTATGTTAGCGTTTATATATCCATGAAAGCCTACATCGCCTTCTATGGAAGCTGGATAATGACTAACAGTAACCACAAAACAAAACTGCTTATTTATTTTTCCGAATATGCATTCGTTTCTGTTATTATTGGTCAAACAGTCGCTGATATTATCATTTTAATTTTTATTTAAATATTAATACTATTGTAAGCGTTTTAGGAAATTAATAATTAAAAATGTCATTTTCCTCATAAACCATCAGCCGACAGTACAATATTCGCTATGTACAAGTACCAAATGGTAACTTTATGGACATTATTTTTAGTTGTTAAAGACCTAAGTTCTATGTATCATATCAAACACGGCTATATAGACCGTTTTATTAGCAATCGTGTGTTTTTCGTTAGCCAGTTGCCGTGTTTTACAAGAAAAGTTAAGTTGAGAGATTCGCAATTACGAGTTATTACCTCGCAGTAGCTTCTCTTAAATAGGTAGTATAAGATTAAATTCAAGTAAAACCTATTATTATTCCGCATTTTTAATATGTGTATTATTAACTGATGTGCTGTAAAAAGAACACCCCATTGTGTGTACGAAGCGTTATTCAAACATGCTAACATTAACAACACCCATTATTTTGACGTCATTGTGTTTTTTTCAGTTTTTCTCTTTTGAGTTTTCGTATGTTTTATTCGGCCAATGTTCTTTGTTTATTTTCGACATAAAGATAATCACTTGTGATCATGCTGGGATAATATTTGAATACCAGGTGTTCTGGATGGACAAAATGTACCGCTCGCCTAGACTCTTGGTTTCTACGGCGCGATAAAAACACGTTTTTGTTCTCCGCATCAATCTAGTATTCTCTATATAACAACTCAACGCTATGTTATTTATCTTAAGTACGTATTCTAGTTTTGCTGATTTCCTTATTTTTTCGTACATGTTACCCTTCCAGACAGCAGTAGATATAACTAATTACAAAAAGAGAGTTTCTACGAAAGTGTTTGTTACTTAGAAGTAGACATATTTATGTATGTAATCTATATTTTTTCATTTGGTTATACACTAGCTGGGACAAGTATTTCATTGAAGTGGTTCATAAGAAGTAGTTTGGCAACGGGTTTCTTAGAGTTTTATTTATGAATTATTATTGGAAAGCACTCCCTAAAACACTTGCCCAGTTATGTACCAATTTGTCGTTTATGTTGCATCAAGCAGCTGTAAACATGACTGGTTGAGAATATCTTTATGTAAAATTAAAAGCAACTATATTTTCCACTTTTTTTTTAAATTATCCATTATATAACCAATATAAATTAACCGTATACATTAATGCCAAATAACAATTAACATTTTCATTATAAACCAGTAGAAAACAATGAGAGGTACCTCTAACGAACCACTGAATAATTGTAATTTCTCCAAAACTGAAAGTGTGCTTGCTGTTGCAGGAGTGTCTCCGAGGCCTGTACGCACATGTGCAACCCTAGGCTTGAATTATCAAATCAGTGGTACCGCTGTGCCAAAATTTCCAAAAAAAGAGTACCTCTGTGTATGAATTTTTAATGTATGTGCATATTTCGGCTCCGGGCGAATGTTGCAATTAAATTAAAGGACACATCAAATTTACATCGAACCGTTCGAACCTATTGCACATTATTGTTTTGTTCCCACTGCGCATTAACACAATCCTAGAGAAAGGCCTGTGTTGTTTGAGAACATTTCTACAAAGTTGCATTAAATACAGTCACCCATAACGTTCTCACGCTTTTGGACAACGTTGTGTGCACGTGCAAATGTATGTTTGCGAACACAATTAACTTATTGTTTGTATATTTTTATTGTGTGGGAACAATATGCTCGGATAAACACGTCTGTGTTCCAATATTTGATATAAAGTCGCGTGTGCTGAAAAAGACGATTACTTACTGGTCGGTCGGAAAAGCAGTCCTGTTGTGGCAAAACAAGCTCGTTTCACGCGTGCAACATGTGTACTATAAGTTTCATATCACTCAACTAGCGTTTGTTCTGTGATCGAACATGATAAATTATTTCTTGTAACGAGTGGAGCAAATGTATTAAAACCAGACCATCAGCACTTTGTAGCCAATATCCATTGTATGAGTCCCCTTTTCAGGAGTGATTATTCCATCGTCATTCAGCATATTGTATTGGCACTAGATGAGATAACCGTGACGCTATGTAATACGAACTCTTTGTTGACATGAATGATACTAAGAAATTATGAATAAATACTTATTTAGTGAAAATTCAATTGAAAACATAACTGTTTATTATTTTGAAAGTAAATAGTAATAGATTATGGAATTGCGTGAACATATTTTATAAATATAGTACTAGTTCAATGATTAAGAATCAATTCGAATTGTGCGTAGGTATTTAAATGTCTCTTATAGTTTTTCAACGAGGTTTACACTTCATTTATTTCTTGTGAAAATAAGATATTTAGTGAAAAAAGTTTTAAGTTTAAACAGTGTCTTACGAGTAAAACTATTTATAACCACTAGATTTGTTTGTTTTTCGGTGTTAGTATTTGCTTTCTTTCCGTGTTTTCCATGAAAACTTGTGATAGTAGAACTATCATAAGCTGTAGCAGTCAGTTAAAGGGCCGACTCAAAAGTTTTTGAGATACATTCGTAAATAAATGAATAAATTTCCCAACACAATATAGTGGTAATAATTTAAAAAATTAAAATACACTTTTCGAAAACACAAACATTAGAATCGACCCTGAAAGCAGTATTTTTCTTTAATTTCGTTGCTATATCGCTTAAATACCGTCTGTTATTAACTTAATGCCATCGATATTTCTCCCTACCACACCCGATATTGCCTATTAATACCATCAATATTCGAATACCTTTTATATTTCCCTTTAATACCGTCGAGATTTCTCTTGAATGGTTTTCTATTTTCCATTACTTCTGTCAATATTCCTCTTGAATACTTTTGTCATTTACATTGAATACCGACGATATATCCCTTTACTCTTTTGCATATTTCCCTTTCATAATAATATTGGTTTAAAGAATAAAAAGGACATATTTTGATTCAAGTAAAAAATTCGAGTGCATCTGCATATCGAAGATAGTACATGTATGCTTGGCATTGCTTTGGTATAGTATACGTTATTTTGAACATCTTTTTATTTATGATTGTTGTCAATATTGAACACTAGCATTCACTTCTATAACTGTCCTTACAATTTCACTTCGCGAAAGATCTTTTGTTTCTAGACATCCATTATGCTCACAGACGAGAGTGAACTCTTTTTAACTGTGTTAAAAGCCCAGATGCGAAAGCATTTTACCGTTCTAAAGCGAAATTTCATTCTGGATATCGTTTGTTTCAAATAAATACACAACGTTAATAATAATATGTCACGGAGAGATGTTTAGATTTAAGGATTTAATTTACAATTTAACCACTGTATCAATATACAATTTATCCTGTTGTGTATGTGACTACATTTGTGGGAAATACTTTTGATATTTCCCTTTTACAGGCATAATGGTTATCGGCGTACAAAGAACGCGTTTAATAGTAAACAATTCTTTTTGTTCTAAGTATTATATTTAGCGGCGATTAAGTGTTTTTGTTTTAGAATTGGGCCATGTATTTGAACAGAACGTTATTGGTCACTAGATAAACACATTGCGGCATGTCTTACAAGAGTATAACCTGAATTGTAAAAAGTGTGGTAGATCTTACCCAATAGCGTCTTGTTCGTAGAAATAATATTCTAAGAATGCACACAAAACAAGTCATCAAGTGTAAGAGCATTCTTAATAGTTTGTCAAATAAGTTTATCAAAAAAAGGGCAAAGATTCTTAACAAGAATGTATTTATTATATTCAAACCAGCAATATTACACGGCTGAGTTTAACAAAATCAATATCGGTTTGTTGATGGTCAATCATCGATCGAAATCGGTATAATAATAAAGCGTTTGCAACGTATTTCAGTAACAATTTGGAAAACGCTTGTATTTATACGATTTTAAATACGCAATTATTAACATGAGGGGCTCGGCTAAGCGTTGGCTTTTGCTCCTTAAGGTCCCAAGTTCGAATCCCGGTTGAGGCAAATTGTTTATTCAACCTCAAAGAAGAAATGGTAATGACAAGAAAAATAAAAAGATGCTTAATATCCAACTTTAGCTAAGTGCAGTTTTCGAAACGGATTTCTACAATCTTTTGTTCTGAAATTAAGACGAGTGTCATTTTGTTATTATAAATAAATATTGTTTTAATCATATGTTGTTCAAAAATGCCTTTACGAAAATCTATATTTGTATAAATGTTTTGTCTGGAATTGCGAATATATGAAATGTATAAAAAAAATGTAATCTATTATAATATGATTTGTTATGAAGATATTGGGATACGTTACATTTATCGTTATAGTGTATACTAATTTGTTTAAAAAAACGTTTAAAAAATAAGCTCACTTATTTTTATTATTACAGCAAACCACATGTGGCGGTATTTACGAAGCAATTTTAATATTCATGAAGGTTGTTTCTTTACAAAAAGGACCTAATCCGTATGCTTTTTATTTTTTATCTGTATACAATCTCAAGGGAGTTGTCTCTTTAAATAACACATCGTGTTTGTTTTATAAAACACGTTCATATATGAAGTAAGTTATTTTTGCCAAGCTTATTAAAGTAAAATCGGTATGAAAAGATGTACATTCATTGTGGTGACAATTTTATGCCATTTCAGCAAAATTTCCTTATGCAATGGGTCAGTCAATAAATATGTCGCAATTGAAAATGCTGACGATGTTATTTTACAAATGTTTGAGAAACATACGTGTTATACATGTGTTAAACGGGGTTATCAAATTGGATTATGTGAAAAATTTTCATTAACTACTTGAAGTGATGTCGGTGTTTCTTTGTATGTTAATATTGATTAATATTGATTAATTGTGCACTTAATCATATCTTCAATTGAGTGTTGAAGAGACATGGTTTTACCAGACATTACGAAGACTGTTCAGGAGATACGCTGTGCGCTATATAGTCACGCGAGGTTGTGTAGATTCCTTAACGGACATGGTCGCACTTATTAGTACTTGTATTCTCAAGTTGTTTACTTGATATTTCGCATTAAGGAAGAGAAAATATGCATTATTGCAAAACATAAATGAACCAATCAAAGCGAAGAGAACACCAAATATTTCTTCCTGATAAGAACATGATATTTCTTTTATTTGAGAGCAAACAACTTATCATCAAAACGAATTTATAGATATAACGAATAATAAAATCGGTTTAAAACATATAATTTAAGAGAAGACGCAATTAGATATTTATTTAGTGAGTTAGAAATCGATCAAATAATTTACCACTATAGTGCATATATTTGGATAATGTATTATCAATTTCCTGCGATAAAACTGTCATGATCTGTCCCTGATGTTAAAGCATATGTAACGCATTTTGATAACTGATGTAGTAGCGTGTTTTTCATTGTATTTACTACGGTCAGGCATGGATAAATGTTCGATAGACTTGCGTTATAACAAATGATACAACGTTCTCGCATATGTTGTGAGTACATCTAGAACGATATGGTTGTGTACTCGACTCGTCCTTACTTAGACAAGCACGCACGTAGCCCACGGTGAAGGACGCAATTTGTCTTGCTCGGTGAATATTGGCTGGGTTTCAATGGTCTCTTGACTTTGCTTTCCTTCCAAGGAACGCTTATTAAATCATCTGTATTGTAGCAAGGTGTTCCTCTTTCAGCGAACCACAAGCGATCTAAGCGTTCAGCTTTTATGAACATAATTAATATACTTATTTGTTCCGATCATATTTTATCTTGCATTAAAGGGGTCTTTTCACAGATTTGGCATGTATTGGAGTTTGCCATTAAATGCTTTATAATGATAAATGTAAACATCTAAAAAGCTCCAGTAAAGAAATAATAGTACAATTAAAAGAAAAAGTAAAAAAGTAAATCTAGGCTCGAACCACTGGCCCCTGGAGTCCCGGAGTAAAAGTTTACCACTTTAACCACTCGGCTATCCATGTTCATAACAATGAGAGATGTATTTTATACTTAATATAAGCATTCCCCGTAGCTTCACACAATTTAACGACAACAACAGAACTCTCCAAATTATTCAATCGTTTCGCGTCGCAACGCTTTATAATTTTCAGGTTTTTAAATCGTCAAAAGATGCATATGGTGTATATTTTAGAGCATGGTAAATGTCCAGTATTACTTTTTCCTCACAAATATCATAACTAAAACAAAAATTAGCGATTCTTAAACAACTTTTTTTTTAATTTTGTCAATTAACCAAAACGTGAAAGGCCCCTTTAATACATATTTATTGAATTATTGTTTATAACATAAATTGTTTTCGAATTGTATGTGATATTATTCCAATAAATGCTCGAGCATCAAACATTATATAAGATACTCAAACCCCCGCTCGTAATTCGGTAAATGAAATAGTAGCTATTTTTGTGTAAGTATTTTATAGTATATGATTTATGTATCCCATTTTTAACGATGCACTAAAGAGCAAAGGTTTGAGTTACACAACTCAAATGAAGGTTTCATTTAATTGCTTTCATTTGTGTCACTTCTCTTTTTTTAGGGATGCAAAAGGTTAACCGGTTAAATCTACCGAAACGACTAGTTAACCGGTTACATTTTCGGGAAAATGTTAACCTGATTTTATTTCATGGAACATTTCGTGCGATTTAACGTTTTGCGTGTTACATACTGCAAAATTGCGCTGGTGACCAGTTAAAACAACATGCCGCACCATCGATGGATGGTATTAAATAACGTGTCAAAAAATAAATTAATGGCAATTAATCAGTACTTTTGTGGTTACAAATATGGGGGACGTTTTGATAATTGTTGTTATTGTTTTCTTTTACTCGCGAAAATTTACTTAGACTTAGACATCATCTGTCCCTGATGTTAGCGCATATGTAACGCATTTTGATAACTGATGTAGTAGCGTGTTTTTCTTTGTATTTACTACGGTCAGGCATGGATAAATGTTCGATAGACTTTACATGCCAAATCTGTGAAAAGACCCCTTTAATACAAGATAAAATATGATCACGAATATCCAACACTGATTGTTTGCGAAAATAAAGTGTTTATAAGTAAAAGTTTTATCGTAATTTACGTCACCAACATTTCCACCACTCCCATCTGAGGCAAGTTTTATTTAAGAAAGCAATTTTATTTATCTCATTTAATTAATTGACATCAAGAAAAAAGTTACATACACATAAAAATCATTAACTCATTTGTGCAATTGCTTCAAAGTTCCAAGTACGGTGAGTTAACAATTAAAAGAGTAAATTGTCAACCCGATGGCGACCCATTGCCATGGTGGTGTGAAAATATACAACGGTTCCCAACAATAGCGCACGTGGTTCGGAAACCTTTGACCATGCCATTGACATCCGTGCCATATTCTGCATATACATGTGTGTTTGCAGATTTGTATAAATTGTAGGATAGTGTTCGACTAACTTAAAATAATATTAAAATAAATTTTATATTATGTTAAGTTTAGTTTGAAAAAATAAAACAGAACGAACAAAGGAACACAACATTATTGTGAGCAATACGACCCGAACTTCATATAAGTGGCCCAACCAAGAATACATTAATGACACGTACAAATGAACAATGTGTAGTTTCAAAATATTAAATTATATGCGTTAACGTAAGAAAAATAAATAAAAACAAAGCTACATTTGCATAATTATTGAAATAAATGTTATAAAATATTATAAAGAAACGGGTATGTTATCAACGTAAGCGATTTCAAATTACTTTTGTTTCTATACAATACATGTACCATCGGTATGACATGTTTAAAGTATATTCAACATTGTTATTACAAATCTTTGAACAAAAATGGAATCGGATTAAATTCTCATAATGTTTTTGTCCACTTATATACATTTCACTCTAATGTTAGTTTATCTCTCTAAAATAGTTTTGTTTATTTTTTTTCTTTCTCATTTTTATTTTTCAATCTGACAAGATCATTGTGAATATACAACAAAACACACAAGTCCAGTATGCTGTCTTCCGACTTTATACAACTCATCATTTTTCATAACTATTCCTCTGTTGTTCGTTTCTTTTCTCTCTAAAAAAATATAAATTAGCATATCTTGTATAACATGTCTGAACTTTATTGCTTTGTACAATCACTATGTTGTATGATCATATACATGTTTACATTGTATGTATGATATTGAATAATAAAAAACAACAACATTGTTATTGCTTAAAGTTTTTCGGTTAACCGGTTAATAACCGTTTACGACAAAAGGTTAACCGGTTATGTTTTTTTGTAACATCTTGCATCCCTGCTTTTTTTAAATACTGTCAGAAAGTGAATCCAGAGTGTTTTTTTTGCGATTTCGGGTTGTTCTATGTGCTACATGCACGTTTTGTTATACAAAGAAGATAAAGGACAACATACTTTACAGGTAACTATTGAACATGATACAATCAAGCCATATTTTGGAAATTTTAGATGAAAAGTGCTTTTATTGTCCAATAAATAGATACTTTGCTACGTTGTATGCAATAAAATTATTTATGGTCATTTATTATTTTTAAAGTATTAGCAACCCAGATAGCATGTTTGTTTCACCTGATGAAGACATTGAACTTTGTTGAAAGGTATGAACACAATGAGTGTAATATTATGTTTGAGGAATTAAATATTCCCATATCAATACAATAAATTAACAAGGCAATTTCCGAAATAAGCCCGAACAAGAGTGCAGGCCCTGATTTATATTTAAATGAATTTTTTATACACGGAAAAAGTATACTTATGCCGTATTTACATGAGCTTTTAAATAAAATATTTATGTTGGGGTATTTTCTTACGGCATGGTCAGATGGTCTCGTGATTCCTTTACACAAGAAAAGCAGTGTTAACGATGTCAATAATTATCGAGATATTACACTTCTTAACACTTCTTAAAATTATTTACCAAAATATTTAATAATAGATTATCTGTCTGGGCAGAAAATTACTATGTTTATTAAATGTTTATATAGAAGCACAGGCGGGATTTAGGTCCCAAATGAGCACAGTTGATAATATTTTTGTTTAACATGGAATTATATCTCACATTTTAAATCATGATAAACAGTTGTATTGTGCTCTTATAGATAAGGCATTTGACTACGTCGTAAGGGATAAATAATGGTATAAATTGATAAAGTTAGGTATTCGTGGTCCTATTCTTGATATCATGAGGTTGATGTATAATGCGATTAAGTTCAAAGTCAAACATTGTAACGAAATAAGTGACAGTTACGAATGCATGCTTGGAGTGAGACAGGGTGAATGTTTGTCCCCATTTTTATTTTCAATGTATTTTAATGATTTAGAGTCAGAATTTTACATTAAAGGAATAGAAGGTATTGATGTTAATACTTTTACAATGTTCCTTTTACTTTATGCTGAAGATATGATTATTTTCGGTAACACAGCGGAAGAATTACAAAAACGATTAGATTTACTTCAAGATTATTGTCAGCGCTGGAAACTTATTGTAAACACTGAAAAAACAAAAATCATGACTTTCAGAAAACGTGAGCGACAAACCTCTAAACATTTTTACTATAACGGTCAACGGGTTGCTATTGAAAATAAGTTTAATTATCTCGTTATCGTTTTTACACCTGGAGGTTCCTTTTCGGAAGCACAAACTACGCTTTCAGGACAAGCATTAAAAGCTATTTAATGAATAAATATTTACATAAATTAACTGACCTTTCTGTGAGTCACAGATTAAATCTTTTTGATAGACTTATAATGCCAAGTTTGAACTACGGCGGTGAAGTTTGGGGCTTTTTTAGTGGTATGTCTATTGAACGTGTTCATATGCAATTCTGTAAACAAATCCTTGGTGTAAAAAGATGGACGCAAAATGATTTTGTATATGCCGAACTTGGTCGTCTTAATTGTCAATCTGCTAGATATGTTAACATTATTAAATATTGAATTAAGTTAATTAGAACATCAGACAATAACTTTACTAAAAAGTCTACTTAAGGTTCATGTAGAGGCTTCATTTTGAAAAATGTGGGACCCCCAGCATTGAAATCAAATTTGACTAAAGGAAGTGTGCCACATTGATAATGTATACATATATGCTTTAATGGATGTTTTTACTTCAAACTGCTACCAATGTTGTACATCAACGTATCATAACATCCACAAAATCAATCAAAATACACAGCGATTTTAACACTAAAATATACATTATTTTCAAAAATCTGAATCATGTTTATTCCACGTATTTCGGCGGAAAATTATATAACTAGTGAATAATATCGACATTGACGAGGGCAAGTTACGCTTAAATAGTAAAAAAAGTTTGCATATCTAGTAATATCAAAACTCGAACGCATGTCATTTCATCACCATGGGGGCAGCCATTTTTAAATTAATAAAATAGAAAGAAACATGCTAAAAACTCACTCATCGCCTAATTGACATTCCAAACGGTTGACGATGACAAATGCATTGGATTGTAATCTTTCCGTTGATATTTGCAAACTGCACGATCAGACCTCATAAACACTCAAAAGAATAACTATGTAAGAAGCATTTCACCAATGTTTACAATCGTTGTCGAATCACATGTACTTTATTATTGCGCATAAAATAGTACGCTTACAGACTGACAGAAAGATCGATACGTTACAATTCAATTCATCACGGTATACTATTCTATTGATAATATATAATAATACATCGCTTTAACTATCTAAAAGAAGAAATAATTCTTTTAAACGGAGTTTTTAATAACGAAAGTGAAAACAACGGAAGTTGGATGGATATTCTGTGAGATGCACTTCGGCTGCAGAAAAACAATACAAATTAACTAAAAAAGACGTGTGGGGGACAATTTTCAGCTGGAAAATATTTGAAATAGGGTAAGTGATGATATCTCTACGTGGTCATTTCTGCTATTTAGTGCGATCTCTTGCTGATTAATGTTAATAGTTGTTTTACTAGTTGCCACCCAACTGTCAAAATAAGTATGTGTTATCTCAAGTATGTGTATACACATACCCGGTTTTCTCACCACTGCACGTGGTTTCGACCGATTTGTTTTGCACGTTTTTCTACGGATCACAGCGATGGCCACGCTTTCAAATGGGTAGAAGTAATCGAAATATAAAATCAATCGTTTTGCCAATTTCTTTATATTCCTTTACAATTGTATATGTCGTCTGCAATCTATTTCAATTTGAGATGGTTTAAAATTTGCAATTTGGTTAAGAGGTAAATAACAAAATTGTTAAGCCTTTGAAATAGAATTGTGACTCTTATTATCCACCATACCTGGATTTTTAAAAAGTAGTTACGTTTTAGTTATTTTTAGAACTATGTTTAGGATATTTATCCAAAAAAAGGCAGTTGAATAAAAACTCATTTGTTGTTTTATGACAATAATTTTCTGTGAAATGTTGCTAACTTGACCTTGTATATGCATATAGCTTTGTATTTATTCAACTTAAGGTAGTGCATATCCTTCCTAACTTTAGATTGAGATTTTTTAAATTAGTGTAAAAAAGTATTGGTTTTAAACCAAAATATGCATAAAGCACACAAATATTGAATGTCAAAAATGTGTTTATGTTATTCTATCCGTCTTTAGCTTTAAAATGATATATAGTTTGACCATATTGTACCACATTCAATGAAGAAACACCTAAGCGAAGTTTTAATGAATTTTATCCCCCCCATGAACCTTAACGTTAGTTAATGATTGTAATGTTCATCCTTATATAATCAACTGGTGTTCACTACTTAAAGACTTGCTTGGTAACTTAAGATTTTACGAGACATGGTTGTTTCAGGATGTTGGGAATGACAAGGTGTTTATCTCAAATGTTAAACAAAGACTAACTGATAATTTTATTCAAAACTGGAATGAGAGACTGGGCAACTCAAGCAGAGCCAATTTAAAAAAAAACATTGCCATTTTTTAATTCCAGCCTCATCTAGATTTGTGCACAATTACAAAATTTCGAATTTGTTTTTCTAAACTGAGATGATCTTCGCATAGATTGCATGTAGAAAGTGGGAGATGGGCAAAACCTCCCGTTCATATAGGCGAAAGAATATGTCATATTTGTAGCACTTTAGAAGATAAATTTCACTTTGTTTTAGAGTGTAAAATGTATTCAGAATTTAGATCCCAGTATATACCATTTTATTACAGAAATCGATCTAACCTAATCACATTTATTGAATTACTAACAGCTGAAAATTAAACGTTGCTGCACAAATTATGCTGTTACATATATAAATCATTTATTGTAAGGGCTAGTAATACATATGTACCCTGTTGATATACGTACGTGTTAAACGAACCTTTAAAATGTACTGTAAAAACTGTTTTTGAATGTATTTGATCAATTATCATTATTGTCTTTTCATTTAAGGTTATCTATCATTATCTATCTATCTATCTATCTATCTATCTATCTATCTATCTATCTGTCTGTCTGTCTGTCTGTCTGTCTGTCTGTCTGTCTGTCTGTCTGTCTGTCTGTCTGTCTGTCTGTCTGTCTGTCTGTCTGTCTGTCTGTCTGTCTGTCTGTCTGTCTGTCTGTCTGTCTGTCTGTCTGTCTGTCTGTCTGTCTGTCTGTCTGTCTGTCTGTCTGTCTGTCTGTCTGTCTGTCTGTCTGTCTGTCTGTCTGTCTGTCTGTCTGTCTGTCTGTCTGTCTGTCTGTCTGTCTGACTGTCTGTCTGTCTGTCTGTCTGTCTGTCTGTCTGTCCGTCCGTCCGTCCGTCCGTCCGTCCGTCCGTCCGTCCGCCCTCCCGCCCGCCCGCCCGTCCGTCCGCCCGTCCGCCCGTCCCTCCATCCATCGTTCCATCCATCCATCCATCCATCCATCCATCCATCCATCCATCCATCCATCCATCCATCCATCCATCCATCCATCCATCCATCCATCCATCAATCCATCCATCCATCCATCCATCCATCCATCCATCCATCCATCCATCCATCCATCCATCCATCCATCCATCCATCCATCCATCCATCCATCCATCCATCCATCCATCCATCCATCCATCCATCCATCCATCCATCCATCCATCCATCCATCCATCCATCCATCCATCCATCCATACATACATACATCCATCCATCCATCCATCCATCCATCCATCCATCCATCCATCCATCCATCCATCCATCCATCCATCCATCCATCCATCCATCCATCCATCCATCCATCCATCCATCCATCCATCTTTCTATCTATCTAATTCGTGTGTCGTCCTGTCGTCATTTTCTTCAATGTTCAATCAACAATTGATGCTTAATTTTGCAGCTTTTGATTGATGCCTTTAAGTTGAAGTTTTCATGTTATTTATTACAGAGGACAAGTAACATTCTGATTTTCAATTTTTCTCGATTTTTGTTGCCTTTGCACTGTTTGAGTTTTAGGTGTTTGTTCGTGTTGTCTTCTTTTGGCAGGGGGGGGTGGGATCTGGAAATTCAATTTCACTGAAGCCATCAGTACATTTGTTTTTCTTTTTTTATCTTTAGGTGACATCTTGAAATTTACCTGATAAGTGTTGCACAGTAAACTTTTGTTTGTCGAGCGTTGCTGACCTTCACATTGGAACGTTCCAAATGAGGTCAAAACCTGTGTACAACACAGGTGAAATACATATTTCCGTACCAAATACCTATATATCGAAGAAAATCATAAACGTTTAAGTTCAATTTCATGACTAGCTGTGTTTTATGGCTTGTTACATCATTACTCCCGGGTTGCACTGAAACAAAAGTGCACCGTTGCAAAATTGTTGTATGGCTAATTATGATGATAATTAAAAAAATATAACGCCGGTTCAAGTATCATTTAACTATCAATATAAATACGGTGAGAGCCTGGGTGATATAACAAAGACGAATGCGGAGTACATAAGCGTGTAAAAATAAGTCTTATTTCATATGCGACCGTTATTGTGCAGGCTTGTATTTAGCTACGCTGTCGGTAATGAAGTCACTCAAGATTTGTTGGACCCATTACCGGACAGTTTCGCATGTGACATATGGCTCATTTTGTGCATGACGCGGCTCATACTTAACACTTCACAAACACTTTTAGTACGATTTAAAAACCGGAAACTATGAAGCGTTGAAACGCGAAACGAATGCATAATTTGGAGTGTTCTGTTGTTGTCGTTATATTTCGTGATACTACGAGGATTACTTATATAGAGTATAAAATTCATCACTCATTGTATGAGCACTGATGTCCGAGTAGTACAGTAGAGAGTTACCTTTTTAGTCCCCTACCGGTGAAACTTATGGTTTGCGCTCTGTGTGTCTGTTTGTCAGTCAGTCAGTCTGTCTGTCACACTTTTCTTGATCCTTTAAAAGTTCTTCATATTTTTTCATAAAACTTGAAACATGGACAGATGGCAATATGGACATTATGCTCGTCATTTCTTTTTTTTCCTACGTCAATAATGCTGGTTGCTATGGCAACAAATGGACTAGAAACTTTGCGGAAAATGGTGGAGTTTCACCGGTAGGGGACTTCTATTGCTTGGCAATAGTCTTGTTTCTTTCTCTTTAACTTTATTTTTTTTACTGGAGCTTTTTAGATCAAATGTTTACATTTTTCAATATGAAGCATTTAAAGACAAACTTCAATACATGCCAAATCTGTGATAAGGCCCCTTTAAGATTTACAAAATTATTTACGTTTTATGCTGTCAAAATAAAGCGAAAAACAAATGCAATATACTTGAAATCCTATATTATTGAAGATTCCATGATATTTTATATCATGCACAGGAGATTGATTTCTTGTGAATAAACTGTTACGTTTAGCTCAGTTTAAATAAATACCCCAATTCACTCAGTTTAAATGCCCCAATTGAGGTGGCTGGTTGGTTACAACATATTTTCTGCGGGACATATCTGTCAAGTGTATGCTTTCTATCGACAAGAAAGAGTTAATTTCTGGTAGTTTTCTAAATCATTAGCTAAATTTATCAATTAAAATCTGACCGAGTTTGATTTTCACTAATTATAATTTAAGTATAATTTTTTTATGAGCATTTCTACCAAATGGTTGCCTCGTTAAGTTATTATTCTTGGTGAGCAAAACACATTTAAGAAAGAGAGTGAATGCTTTGATGTTGATAAAAAAAATGCGTTCGGATAATAATTATCCAGATAATGTTTTGTGTTCTATAAAAATCCAAGCGTCTGGCATACAAGATTTTCACTCAATGTGTCTTGTGTAAAAGACCTTTACTCCCAGCATGTAGCATAATACTTTGTGCATAAATATTACGTCATATAACCTATTTATAATCGGTATGGATAAAATTATGATAACTTTTTTGTTTAATTTTGAATCACGTAAAGCAGTTCATCATGTTGACAATCCGACCTCATCTGAATATTCATTCATTTTATTTTAACTTTTTAAATGATAATTAGTAGGTTTGTTAAGTGTTTTATATTTGTGCTAAATCACATGTTTCTAGACTAATTTAGACACAAAATTGTATACAGCCGAATTACTTAGTTCATTAAAGACATTGAACAGTTTATATATACTATTATTTTGTCTCAAATATCATTTATTTTGTGAGACCGGTTTTTCACTTTTTTACATTAAAAACTTCAAAGTGTTTAACAGATTTTATAAACATGTTTAAGTCAAATTTGTCTGTGGTACTAAATGTTATTTTTATCTTAATTATATATTTTATATTTTCAAAACTATAAACATACAATTAATGAAGTGATAATTTCTTTGTGTAACTGATTCTATTTGGGTGTTTTTCTATATATAAATAAATAGACCAGATCGACAATACACTCATATTACTTATTTTACGTATTCATTTATATATTTTTTTGTAATCGCAGTAATGCATGCACCAGTATTCTAATTCAATATAGAAGACAATACATCTCTTTTAACGGACCATTTTCCGTCTGACTTCGTTATGTCAAGTTATTTACCACCTTCTTAGAGATAACCATATGTAAAACGACACCAACTGATTCCTTGTAAAAGGCAATCAACTCCTTCGATATGGAATGAAAGACAGGTTAATGTAACATCGCTCATGAGCGAAGACCGGATATCGAAACTGTTTAATACGTGCGGCATTTGACAAAAGGAAATTTCTTTATGTTCATGATGCCAATATTCTGTGCATTAATTTGCTATTTCAAGTCAAATACTGCCATAAGCCTATATAAATGAAGGGTATTATAACAGAGGGCGGTACAATATCTCCGATATTACAACGCGAAGCCGCCAAATACCAATATAATATTACCAGCGGATATTAGAGAATCCAACTTCATTATTCCTTTGTATTTTTAAGACGGTTAAGTATTCAGAACAGGCTAACCGTTGTGACTGTTGAAGTATGGCAACTTTGGAGATTTTTGTTGGACTTTTGCTCATTGGCGTGGCGGTCGATGCCAGAAGCACGGGAAACGATGTACACGTGGTGCACGTAGTGGTAAGATTAATTAATATCTTTACAAACTTTGAATCCTTTACTAGCTTTGAAAAACCATCTACTGTCATATTTTAAAATGATGTTCAAGATGTATGACATACATTTGTTTGATACAGGTAATGTGACTGAACAAAACAATGGGTTGCGATTCTGGTTTGTTATTTCTATTTTATTTACAAATGAGGAAGCTGGGAATGATTAAATATTAAAAGCAGTTCGCTTAACATGGTTTTAAAGTAAATGCTATCAAACTCATAATAAAAATGATTATTAAAAACAACAACACTTTATTGATTATTCAACAAAGTCTTCACAACGTCAGACAAACTCCATACAAGTTATAAATGTCTCAGCACATTTAAGGGTATGACTGGATACCTGAAGTAAAAATGCTATTTTGTAAAACTTCTGAGTAAATTATGAAAACATGGTTTATCCAATCATTTGGTGTGTAGTGTCGAAAGAAAATACCGATGAGTTATCTTAGCTTAACTTCATCATTGCTGGTATAAATCTCTAACGCACGAAACAATGAAGGTCATTTGCTTATTAACATGTCTTCATTTGATTTTGATCGTGTTTTGTCAGGTATTTTCAGGTATTTTTTTTTACAAAGTATGAACCATTTTTTAAGAAAATTATGGAATACATATACTTCTAGGTATTTGTCGGATATAGATGATTTTATTTTCTCGGTATAAAAACTCGAACCGCTCGAAAAAGATCGTTGTTCAGATTCGCTTTTATAAACGTATCTGCTTTCAAACTAACCTTGTACTTCATATGTTCTACTTATATTGATACTCCGATGAACTGAGTTAAATTAGTAAAAAATAATCTATATGTCATCTCCGGTAAAACAGTGGCATTTCCCCTTTCATTTTCTAATGGATAACATACATTGAACTTAAAAAAACGATTTAATTAAAAAAAAACAAAAAAACATAAATTATTTTTTTAATAAACTATCATTTGACTAAACCTATCTTGAAATGGATATTTTAACAGTATAAAATTGAGATCTGAATATGTCAAAACAATAACGTATTAGAAAAAAATACTTTAAAATAATATTCGTAACCGTCCTAACGGTCATTATAGTGTATGTAAATAATAAGTTATATTACAATGTTGAACTTAAAAAAGTAGTATTTATAGTGAAGAGAGGTGAACAAATATTCATAAAAAGTTGCTAAATAAATTTAGTTGAATTTTAACCATTTTAAGCTACCAAGAACTGTTTATACCTTTCATACCGCGGCATAATAATCAAAGCTACATGCACAGTCACTGATACATATTTCTGATTAACACAAATAAGATCTGCATCATTAACCATATATGTAATTGACAATATCGCAGGGCTGTGTTGGGCACTATACCGTATTTATAGTGGATTATTAATATACCAAATTTGAATTCTGCAATATATTTCTACTTAGGAAAAAGTACTCATAATATGTGCTACTTAAAGTACTCATAATATGTGCTACTTAAAGTACTCATAATATGTGCTACTTAAAGTACTCATAATATGTGCTACTTAAAGTACTCATAATATGTGCTACTTAAAGTACTCATAATATGTGCTACTTAATGTCCAACGTCTAACGCGTATTAACACGCATATATCGCTGTTACAAAAAAACTTTTTACTTTATATTGTTCATATTAAAACTACATTGCAGAAATGCAATTTAATTGACTTCGTTTTCAGTTGTAATATTCATTAATTCATCAATTACGCTTGATAATGCGTGTCTTCCTAATTATTTAGTACACAATAGAAAAAAGACGATAGCTTTTTCAATTTTCAAAACCCGGTTGTAAAAATGTTTCGAGATTCTTACTTTTCTTTTATCTGACAATAATGAAACTCCAGAAAACAGTAGAGTGATTCTTAAAAATATCTTGAGCTAGTATTATTATAAGATTTAGGAAATAAGTTTCACAAAGAACTTCTTAACAGATGAAATATGTCAATCAAGTATAACCGTTGCCATATAAATTGAGAAATACAATCATTTAGGTGGCGTTAAAGTAAGCAGGCAATGTGGACACTAACATAAACGATATCTGTCATTAGCAATAAAGTTAGTTTTTAAATATGATTTTTCCGCAATGTAAGGCTATGCGATGACTTACTGAGTTGATAATGTGCTTGTATACGTTGACAATATACATTCATACTATTAAGATCCAATTAGTAATTTAACGATTGTTATTGAATTTAGTAACACGTTAACGTATTCGTACAGCGCATTGAATCATGTACCATTCTTGAAGTAGTGAGACAATTATTTCATCGGTAAGAAAACTATACGGCTTTATTTCTGAGCTAAAACATTTACAGTAGAAATGGGAATCACGAATGCAAAATTGCGCTCGTAAACGTTATGATAGATATTTCTGTGAATTTGTGGAGAGCTTAATAGCGAAATAACAATCGTTTACTTCTCCTTCGCGAAGAAAATACGTAGCGATGTTGAGCAGTTTCTTATTTTAACACATAATAAAACGCACTTAAACACGAGATAAGTTTATAAATAATCACTTATTTAATAGCATAATATTCAACTTGATTATAAATATCATATTGGCCGTAAATACGTCTCTATATCAGATGTACTCCTACAAAAATAATGAAACAACGATTTGTATTTCAACAAGATGAATTTGAAGCAAAAATCTGATTTATTTGCGATGTATGCCAAGTAAACACATAATAAATTCCTGAATAATCAGAAACGTGCTATATCAGCCCAACAATCGGTCAGAAATGGTTTGCGTTCTCGTGAACATGCCATACGCATTCTTAACCACGACGATATGACTTTTTTCTCTCTCCGCGAAACAATTCCAATCCACCATCGCTTATATCGCAAATGTTCAATTTCAGTTTTCAGGGTTTAAACACAAAAATGGTACGTCAAAAACAAACAAAGTCGTTTAATATGGCGTTATAACATTTGCAAAATAAATGAAATCTAAGTCATGACATATTCTTAAAGAATTTAAATAGTGTTGTTATAAGTATTCAACATGAAAACGACTTGCTACTTGGCTTAGAATTAATAGAAATAAAAGTTTGTTAACGAAAATGATTATAATAAGGGAAGACTAAGCAGGGCAGAGGCATTGTAGTAAATAATTATTGTACACTCAAATTTGTACGAACGTTTCTATTCATCATTATTTTTCCTTAATATATAATACTTGCTGAAAATGTTGATACTAAATGACGTGAAATAAAAAGGGCTTAATATTCGAAATGAAAGTCGTCTAAAGAAATACCTTCATTAGATACAAGTTTACATGTATCCAATTAGTACAGCACATGGGGTCAAAATGAGGGTAACGTGCATTTCAAACTAACGTTATTTGAAACAATGTCTTAACATTTATACTGTAACAAAAAACAGGGTTTACAAGTCTACCAGCTTATTATTATTATTATTATAACTTACATTATAAATATATGACAGGAAAAGCACAGTGCATATGCCAAGCACAAATCATCACATGAGAGCAGAAGTTACGATTAAAATTCACATACTTAATTTCTATATAAGCTGGTATATATTAAAAATTATAGTGACAAAATATACTTGAAAACACGTTATTACAAAACGTTAATTATAAATGTATGTCACATAGTCCTTAACAAATCACAACGTCTCATCCAAGCATTATTACAATTAAATACCACACGTTTTGTGCTCTTAATTAAATCTTGTTTGTTTATTGTTTGTGCTACAATGATTTATGTTCCAGTATTTTATATGAAATTGGTTCAAGTACTTTATTAGAAATGTTTTTATGTTTCAAAATATATTACCAGCCGAGCATGTAATACTTTATTTTCTGATATGTGTTTGGTTTTTAATTAATGTTAAATGAATTACTTAAAATGCATATTAGCATGTTCTATACAAGTAATCCGATTAGTAACTGATATTTGCATTCCGCTCAATCAGTCACTGAAGAAAAACTACATTGCATAGCGCGATCGCGATGTATGGAATCGTGTCTGTTGCCATTAAAAAAGAACATAATGTGTCCGTGCATGTCTCCAAAAATGTATGGTTTGAGAATTCAGATATGTTGTACATCTTATTCATTTTACAAATGAACAAGAACTAGCAAAACCTAAACAAACTTTTTTTCAAAATAAAGATTTATGATAGTTAGTTTAACATTCTTATGTTTTCCTGTGCGCTTAATTACAACTGGCTCGATTTTCCCAACTCAAGATAGGTATCTGCATTTACATGAAATATGCCTATTTTCGCTGATATGTCAATAACACAAGTACCTGCGTCATACGATAGAGAAGTATGAAAGTGCAAATTATTATAAGAAAGTAAATTATGCCTCCATGTTACATATGCACCAACTAACCCACACATATAATCTAAATTATTATTTTTATTAATATAGTGGGCTATTTTATGTGATTTGTAATCATATCCGAACATATATTTTCGTTGAACAAGAAAGATAGAAAAGTTGATTGCTGGTCACCATACCAGACAAGTGGGATTTCGTCCGGTACTCCGGCTTCCCCTTGTGAAAAAAGACCACACGAAGTTTCAATTCCTTAAGTTAAACAAATAGAAAAACGCTTGAAATTGCAATGATCTGACAAAACAAATCAAACATGTCTAGTCAATAGATTAGGTTAGAGTGCAGGGACACACTCCGGGTCCTCATATAATGAAGCATCAGGTAATGCAGGACATCATTAACCTTAAAATACATACTCGTTGTTCTATTTTGGGATCGGTTTATTTCATAACCAATATGGCATGTTTATTCCGCTTAAAACATTAACTTTTTTCAGTACAACATACTTACTAAAATATGTATTGATATAAGCCATTAATAGACTTAGAGTAGTGTCATCATTTTCTACAATGTAAATGCCAGAACTTATAAATACATATGTATGGCTCGTTTTCGTTCGATACAACTTCTTCATTTACACTTGTCACGTCACACAATCTCAAATTTATAAAAATCATCGTAAAATATAGAGTTTCCCAGATGGACTGATTAAAAATAAAAACAAAACACAAAAATATACATTTAATTATGATCATTGCATGTTACAATATGGTGTCTCCATTTTTAAATGTGATATTTTATGTGGAATACATCCAGATTTCGAGTCTCTGCTGCAATTACGTATTAATTGAAACATCAATTGTTAATCAAACAATGCAGTATCCGCAAAGATTTGACAGCATAACAATACATGCACGTCTTGCACAGTATCCAGTTGAGAGACCAACAGCGATACTCTTGCGGTGTTATGTGGTATGACAGAAGCCTCTGTCACACTTAATGTATCTGTATCTGTGTTTATCAATTCTATAACATGATGGCATTTTCATATTCAAATAAAAATGTAAATACAAATGTAAGTAACCATTGAATAATGCTTTTTCTATAAGGTCTACTAAATTGTGTTTCATTGTAAATTTAATGTCGCGAAAACTCTATTGTTCAATGTATGAAACTATTAACCAACAACTGGAATACCATCAAATAAGGTGACAGGGACATTTAAGAATGACTATGAAAAATGTAAAAAATACCTGAAATGTGTGCATCAATCGTTAAACAATGTAACATTCTCGAAATAAATATAAGGGACTGAATTTAACATCCTAATTATGTCAATTATTATTATTAGGATGGTGAATTTCTCAACATATTTAATTATAGCATTCTGATTCTGATATAGTACGCTTATAGAGGCTACTTATACAACTCAAATTTAGACATTTAAGTCTCAATGGAAATGGAATATTCTTATGTAGCTGAATAAGGGAGAACTATTCGATTAACTTACAACCAAGCTTACATGTTAATCACAATCTTATTTGCCATTCTGATATAAAACATTCAGAAATAAGAATAATATCGGCTGATTAAACGTAGCTGACTTATGAAACATAATCTTATTTGCGATTATGAGAAAATTATCAGCTTACCAATACACCTTCAGCTAAAAAAACAACATAAGAACACACAAAAATATCAGAGCCATTCTTTGACCAGAAGAACTTTTTAACATTATTGTGATCACTTATGTTTATACAGAACTTTATAAATATGAGCTGCTTAATGATAATTGTAAAAAGAGTTTCAGAGTTTGTTTGATGAGTGTAGACAATTATAGGTCATCAATATCGTTTAATTATATAGGCTTGTGAATGCCTCCAAGCCAAAATGTTGTCTTGACATTTTAGTGATTTGTCATGATGGCCTTATTTTGGGGCTTTTCATATGCACGACGCTTTCGCTTTCTTGGAATTTTTCGATGGAGTGAAGTATTTCCTAAACAAATATCAAGTGTAGGCGGAGAGTGCCGTTTCTGATTAGCCTGTGAAGACTGCATATGCTTATCTGGGAGAACTTTGTAGCACACGCATTAAGCCTTGAGCGAGGCTCATATGAAATTGAACGCACGAGGAAAGAGAAGAGCATTTGATTCTCCGTTATATTCCTGCACGTTTTGCGGAATGTACACGACGTGTTTATTAAATGACCAACACGTGTTGAACATGTATAAGTGATGATACTATAGTTACCGAAACCATGAACATATATAATTGTAATTTGAATATTGCATTATTAACATACTACTATGATTGTTGTATCATGCAAATATTGATGTAAACCTGCATTGATCTATTCGGCTATTCCTACCAAGTCCAAACCAAATGTTTACAAGTGTAGGCCTTAATTCCAACTCCTCGATTATACGTAACACCGCATTGTGATCGAATTACAAATTTATGGCACGCGTTTGTCACTGTCAAGCAGGCTATTCAAATATGAATTTTCAATCATCCTCGTTAATTCTGACCTGCGTGCATCTGATTCTTTTATGTTTGAAAAGCACATCATAATGGTACATGTGCGTCAAAAAAATAAATAAATATACAAATCGAATATCAATTATTTGTCCACTCCTCATGATCTACTTAGTAATACAAAGGCACTCGAAAACGTGTCGAGAGGCTTAATGTAATTATTACTTAAGCTTGGGGCACGTATTGAACCTTAACTCGATCAGATGTTACTTACAGAACCATATATTTATCTCTAAATTTTGCATGGTAATTAGATTTTAGAGTAAACAACAACACATAGATATTACAACGTTAATACATGTGCTAACTTGTTAATGTGATTACTGATCGCCATTACACACTAAGCAGAATAAAATAGACTTAAATATGGTAATAGCATTTATCCGTAGGTTTATTTGGGAAATTAACAATCCTTTTATGTCTGATTAAATACAATAATAAGCGGTTTTTATACAGAAATATCTTAAGATTTTGATATTGAAACTATAAACGTTGCAACATCAGAAAGTATTTATCAGTCTAAATATTACGCATAGACTAGTTAATTAATTTCCGATACATCTTTACGAAATAAACGTAACAATTAAAGTATAATGGTATACTGTTTAATTCAAGGTTTATTTACCCAAAGTAGTGTTTAAAAAGATTATTTAAGATGTCCAACTGGAAATAGATGTATGTAAGATCCATGTTTATATGTTTAACAAATGATACAAATTTCTTTTTTAATTTTGATTTTGCTAAATTATAGATTATATAACTGAATAAACATTAAGTGTATACCATATTTACATTGTGTTTGATTTACATCAACGTTTGCTCAGAAAATGAGTCTGTACAGTAGTTAGCAAAATAAAGAATCAACATTAGCACATTATAATATCATACTGTTGCACATTTGTTGTTTGAAGCGTAAACCATATAGCACGTAAGGCAGTGATATACATTTTTGTACAATGTTACCGTGACCTAAAATCGTATTGAAAATGCCAGAGCGTTCTGTTCTTGATATGTTTTCCACAGTTCAATCATTGTTTAGTATGAGTGTGTATATATTTCCACACTCGTGTCATATGTAATACAGTTGTAACAAAATAGCCATGTGTCGTAAACAAATTAAGTTTCGTATGTGCAATATTTCCTTTGGTATACATTTGTGCGTTCCAAATATAATTTTCATAGTTATTCTATTGATTATAGTCTAGTTTACAGCTATAGATTTGAGCTCGATTGTATAGCCTTACGTTTATGGAGACACTCTCGAGTCCGTTTGTTGGGAAAACCCATAACTTTTTTCAAGAACGCTCACAGAGTGAGCATTGAACCAAACACCTCTGTACCTCTAGGCGGACACATATACACTACGCGACTGCGACCAGTAATCATTCATTTTGAGGCCTCAGTGTATAAAATGTTCAAAGCATAGTGTCATAATACTTTCTGAAATTGCGAGGTCCATCGTTCAAGTAAGATGCGAAGTCTGGCGAGTTGAGACTGACGATATGGCGTCGTCGTTGGGTATCACAGAACTATCAGTAATACATTGCCCCAATTTGAATACTTTCACAAGTCTCTCAGCACTAAGGTAATCAAGATTTACTATTCCTTCATGAATGAGATGTTTTAAACAGCACTTCCTTTTACAAAGTTTCATTTAATTTCGTACATATGTGTTTTTTTCTAAAGATTGAATCAAAACAGTGATTGTTCAATAGTTATGTTACATGTTCTACTATTTTTATACTGCTTTCAAGACAACGTAAATATATTAAGTCGTGCAGAACAATTCAACAATTAAAGACCGCGTATTAACCTTTCTTCACTCAGTATTACGGATATTTATTTGGTACAAACATGTAAATGACGTGGGTTGTTGTTTATTTCAAATTGAGGTTCATTACCATTTCTTTCTGTATCCATTTTTATATAGTTTAAAACATGAAACAACCGATGCACATTATGACTCAAAAACCGTAATATATTTTTGGAATGACGGTTTGGTGGTAATGAAACCATGCCTTACGTTCGTTCTGTCCAGTAATTGTTCAATTATCGGACTGTATAAACTCATTAAGGCAATTTGAACACCAGGGAAATGTCAGTGATCTCAGCATGGCTCATTAGTACTCAAGTAATCCTGCCTGGTTATGTGCATTCACATTCACTGCATTTTTTGGCTGTTATAATGCGATTCACAGACTGTTTAATTAACACGATTGATCATTCCAGACACATCAAATATCAACTAAAAACGTAGTGTATTTGTATACGAAGTATAACTTGTTTTCAAGAATGTTTTGTCGACGATGCGAGAAATGAAAACACAGATTATAAGTAACACAATCGATACATTTCCGATCATCATATGAAGTAAAAGCAAACGTTTAAAAAAAGATCAGCAGTAAAACATTTTGTTCATCGTACGTGTTTCAAAATCTTCAAAATAACTTAATTTCATTCCATTGCAAAATCATAATTTATTAATAAAACTATGTAATAAATATAGGATCTGGAACGAGTTGGCATATCATACCATATTTTATTAAACGAGTTCTGGAATTGTGTTAGTAAGCGAGCTTTGGCGAGCTCACTTACGAATTTCCTGGACGAGCAAATTAAATAAATCTTTACGCAAACATAACAATCAATCCCGAATATTGTTTACATTTCGTTACGGCATTTGACGTTGCAACGTCATTTCAGCAAAATAACAAAATGCGATTGGTCAACGAAAATAAGCCAATGAAAACGCTTAACAAGTATATTTCACATGTGTAAGATAAAAATATTCGGAATGGTTATATTACATGGGAAACAGGGTATGGCATGTGATAAATATAATTGCGTTGCCTCATACATAAAGAGCTCATATTGATGTCTTGTTGTAACTTGAAAATGCTTTCCATCATATTGCTTTATAACGTTGCAAAGCTAGTACGGGCAGTAAACATAATTGACAACTGCTTTGTTACGTTGTATGTATATATTATGTGTAGAATACATTATTACCGGTTGCTTGGTTACGCTTCATAACCAATATCGGCGGTAGATAAAATACCAGCTGCGTTGTTAATTTACATAGCCAATAAGGACAGTGGACCTAACTTAAATCGCGTATAACTTATTAATGAAATCGTGTTAGAATCGAAATAATGGACGTGTTAGCGTTGGTTATTGCGGTATTAACCAACGGTTCTTCGCTTCGATGCTTGTTATCATACCACTCATGGTACCCCCTTGTCGTTTCATTACTACGCATCGGAACTCCAAGCCCTTGGTTATTACCGCAATAACCAACGCTTACACATCGATTATATTTTTAACATTGCATTATCAAAAAGTAGTAGCTATAATTTCCAGTTGCTTTGTTGCGTTGTATAGCCAACATTGGCAAAAGACATAATTACAATCTGATGCTTAGTTACATTGTGTAGCCAATATGGGCAGTAGCTATAATCACCAGCCGTTTTTTATGTTGAATAATCAAAAGGAGCAGTAAACATAATTATCAGATCACAATTACCAGCTGCTTTGTTACGCTGTAATGCCTAAAAGGGCATTCAATATGATTACCAGCTGCGTTGCTACGTTGCATGGCCAATATGGGCAGGGGACATAATTACCAGTCGTTTTGTTATGTTGCATAACCAATATGGACAGTAAACATACTTACCAGCCGCTTGGTTGAGTTGCATAATCGAATATGGACAGTACACCTAATAACCATCTTCTTTGTTACGTAGCATAACAAATATGATAAGCAGACATAAATATCACCTGCTTTTTTACGTTCAACGACAAATGTTTGCAGAAGGCATAATTAAGAGATGCTTTCTTACGTTGCATAGCCAATACGACAATATGAATAGTAGACACAATTACCAGCTCCTTACGTTGAATAACCAATAAGTACAATAGATATAGCTATCAGCTGCTTTCAAACGTTGCATAACCAATATGACAGTATTAATAAATATCAGCTACCGTTTTGCGTTGCGTAACCAGTGTGAACAGTAGACATAATTTTCAGCTGCTTTGTAACGTTGCATAACCAATATGGACAATAGACATAATTACCAGCTGCTTTGATGCGTTACATAACCAATATGGACATTCCACCTAATTACCGGCTGCTTTGTTACGTAGCAGTATAAATATTATCAGTGTGTATAAATATCACCTGCTTCGTTACGTTGAATAGCCAATATGGACAGTAGACATTATTACCAATCGCTTTGTCGCGTAGCAGAAAAATATAAGAAGTAGCAAAACTACCACATGCTTTGTTACGTTACACGGTCAATTTGGACAGTAGGCACAATTACAAGCCGCTTTGTTACGTTGCATAGCAAATATGGTAACATGGGCATTAGACATAATTATCAGCTTCTGCGCTACGTTGCAAAGGCAATATGAGCAGTAGACAAAATACCAGCTGCTTTGTTACTTTACATAACCAATATGAACAGAAGACATAATCAGCTTTGTTACGCTGCATACCAAATATGGACAGTAGACATAATTATCAGCTTCTAGTTTACGATGCATAACCTATATGAACAGTAGACATAATTATCAGCTGCCTTGGTATGTTGTAAAACCATTATGGAAAATGAATATAAATATCAGCTACTTTTAAGTTTCATAACCAGTATGAACAATAGACAAAACTATCAGTTGCTTGTAAACGTCAGGGGCGTTCCAGAGGCTATTGCAGTTATACGCACTATCGAGCAGCGATGCTGCGAGTGGGGGTAGGTGCGGAAGGGGGTCTCTCCCTCCTGCTGGGAGTGTTTTGGGGGTCTCTTAAATTCACTGCAGATGGTGCGTTTTGTGTTATCTTTAAGCCACGTTTTGGCAATTTTATTCATCAATTTCTTGCTTGAAAAAAGACCGAAAAAAGGAAATATTTCATTAAACATTGTCAACAGCAAATATACTTTTGATCATAATTTATTTGCTATGTTTAAGTGTCAATGCTTAAAAATCAAGAAGCTTTATTGCGAGGGAGAAAGAATCCGTAGTTGCATAGTTGTGCGAGGGTGTTCAACTCTATAGCTGGTGGGAGTATGGGGTCCCCACTAGAACATTTTGAAAAATTCTTTGCAAAAGATGTAATTTAGTGTTGCATTTCAGGCACATTTTGGCAATGTTTATCCTCGAAATTTAGCTTGAAAAAATTGAGAATCATACATATTTTCAATAAACATTGCCAACTGCAAATACACTTTTGACCATAATCTATTAAGTTTTAGTGTCCAGGCTTTAAATCATGAAGCCTGCGACTGCGAGGAAATGGGTATGTAAATGTTAGGTAATGTTTGACTCTTGCTTCCTCCCCCAGAACATTTTGGATTTCAATGCAGAAGGAGCGTTTCCTTGTTACTGTAAACGTAGTGAAATTCGTCGGAATGAAATTTCGTGAATTAATAATAAACAACTAATCCGTTGACTCGTAATTTCGTGGATTTATAATTTTTGGGGAAGACTGACCGTCATTATATAAACTTTAATTAAAACAACTAGAGTAATAACGAAGCATAATCTGCTTATCTGTGTTGACAGCAAGACTTGAGGTTGATATGCACTGAAGCATGACAATGTTTCCCATAATTGTCGATAAGAGCGATAAAGCGGCGCACGTATGAGTCCCCGCTCGCTAATTGCCATCAATGTTGTTTTGACAATATTTGCAATTCTCAGCGCAATCGGTCCCCTAGTAGTAACAATTGAGTCATAAGGTCCCCAAAATACATGTGTGAAAACCGTTTTGTCTCTTTTAACTTTAATTGGCACTAATTGATATATGAGATAAATCTGCAAACTGTTAATATGACGACGTCACGTAGAATAATACAATCGTTGATGTACAGTTTAAATACCGCGCTTGATTTAAAAGTATTATTACCCAAACACTTATCAAGAAAACAACATATTATATTAACTAGCATATCTCAATCAAAAATCGAAAATTACATTCGGAAATTACCGATTTCGGATTAAAAATATATAAATAATCGTTGGAACTTGAATTCGTGGTTCAGTTGACCCAGCGACATTTGGACATTTTATTTCTCAATTTCTTCCTCTAAAAAAGTAAAGGATTTAGCTTGTTTAGACCTTAATTTAAAGTTAAGTGTTTTAGCTAGTTTTGGTATAGAGATAAGATTATTATATTTTTCTACTGAGATTAAAAATAACAAATAAACTAGGAAATGGTTATATTAGAAGAAAACAAAAGTAAAGTGAAAGGTTCTAGTGGGGATCGAACCACTGCCCTTCAGGTCAATAATGGGACAAATGACGACATGCTAACCGATTGCGCTACAGTGTAAAGTACTTCGTAACGTTATTGATTTTTAATATATAAACTAAATAGTGGAGAACAATTTCGAATAAAGATACCTACAATGATATGAATGAAAATTTATTTGGACATTCCCTTTAATTCTCTCATTATTTGAACGTCCAGAAATGTGAAAATTCGAAAATTCGATTTTAGATATACATTCCAAATTCTAGAACGGGAAGATCTATAAGTCGACTTACCTTAAGGGAAATGTAAAGCTGTGAACATTTTCCCACTTTTCTGTTAAAAGAGCTAGCTTCTGAGTATCATCTAATGAACATGTTTCGCTGACTCTATATCTAAAAACATCTGGATAAAACGAGCGTTTGCCGACATTTTGAAAAGTTGTGCCATGTAAACATAATCTGGTACCCGTGTCCGAATTTTAGTTCCAAAAAATTGAATGGCGACAACACAGTCGTTAAACGAGTAAAGTCTACACAGCGATTACTACCCCTCATCAGTGAAAAAGACTACTTCGTATGTTTAAAGTTAAGACTGTGTTGTGTTTTGTACCCACTGTTATTTTCTAAAAGTGGACGTCTTTTTTGCTTGTTTACATTATTATACCCCTAACCCCATTAGCCCTCACTTTTTATTGCATTTTTTGAAATCTAAGAGTTTTCATTTTTTAAGTTTGAAACTGAATTATACGCACGGGCGTACTGCCGTATGCCTATGTACGCCCCTGAACGTTGCATAACCAATATGTGCAGTAAACATAATTATTAGCTGTCTTGTTACGTTGTATAACAAATATGGACACTAGTCATAATTATCAGCTGCTTTGTTATGTTGAATAACCAATATGGACAATAGACATAAATGTCAGTTACTTTTCACGTTACGTTTCATAACCAATATGAACTGTAGACATACTGATAAGCTGCCTTGTTATGTTCCATAACCAATATGAATAGTAGACATACTTATCAGCTACATTTTAACGTTACATAACCAATATGAATAGTACACCTAATCATCAGCCGCTTTGTTACGTTGCTTAACCAATATTGACAGTACATCTACATACCAGCTGCTTTGTCACGTAGCATTACAAATATGAGCAGTATACATAAATATCAGCCGCTTTGTTAGGTGTTATGGCCAATATTTGTTACGCATAACTTTTATGAACACTAGACAAACAAATCAGTTGCTGTTTACGGTAAATTGAAATGTTGACAGTAGGTATAATTACCAGCCGCTTTGTTACGTTACATAGCCAATATGGCAATATGGGCAGTAGACACAAGTACTAGCTTCTTTGCTACGTTGCATGACCAATATGGACAGAAGACATAGATAGCAGCTATTCTTTTCGTTGCATAACTAATATGGGCAGTATACATTATTACCAGGTGCTTCTTAACGTTGCATAACTAATACGGGCAGTATATATAATTACCAACCGCTTCGTCACGTTGAAACACTAATATGGGCAGTAGACAAATACCAGCTGCTTTGTTACGTTGCATAACCAATATGGACAATAGATATAGATATCAGCTAATTGTTGGACTTTGCCGAAAGAATATGGGTAGCATAACAAATAATTAAATGTTTCGTAGTGTTGCATAACACTTATGTGCAGTATGCATAAGTACCAGCTGTTTCGTAGTGTTGCATAACAGTTATGGGCAGTATACATAATTACCATCTGTTTCGTAGTGTTGCTGAACAATTATGGGCAGCATATATAATTACCAGCTGCTTCGTAAGGTTGCATTACCAATATGGAAAGTAAACATACTTATCAGCAGCTTTGGTACGTTACGTAGCCAATATGGAAAGTAGACATAATTATCAGCAGCAGTGTTACGTTGCATAGCCAATATGGAAAGTAGACATAATTATCAGCAGCTTTGATACGTTGCATAACCAACATAGGAAGTAAACATATTTATCAGCCGCTGTGTTACTTTGCATAGCCAAAATGGACAGTATACATTTTTATCAGCTGCTTTGCTTTGTTGCATAACGAATATGACAGAAGACATACTTACCAATTGCTTTGTAACGTTGCATAGCCAACACAAGCAGAAGAACTCTAAATTGCCTTCAATGATAACAATCTGTAAGAAAACGGTAATCTTCGGTGGCATAGAGGTGACATTCACTCCTTTTTTTAAATTGCACTCCTCTTTTTTCTATCTCGTGGCCACGATAAATAACTCGTGACAACGAGTTAGCTATGTCGTGGCCACGAGATAGAAAAAAGAGGAGTGCAGAACTAAATAAAAGAGGAGTGCAATTAAAAAGTGAGCGGTGAAGTAAATAAAGGAAGGGTGCATTAAACAAAAGAGGAGAGAATTTCGAGATCCCGACTTAGCTAACTCGTGGCCACGAGTTAGTCAGCCAATCAAATACTATCTTGTTCCCTCAAATTAATCAGCCAATGAAAACGTCCTAAAGGCAAGGCTCTGATATTACATAACATACTACTATTAGTACTACTATTACTACTACTACTGCTGTTGTTGTTATTGCTGCTTCTACTACAACAACTACTACTACTACTACTACTACTACTACTACTACTACTAATACTACTACTTCTACTACTTCTACTTCTTCTACTACTACTTACTACGACTACTGCTTCTACTACTACTACTACTACTACTACTACTACTACTACTACTACTACTACTACTACTACTACTACTACTACTACTACTACTACTACTACTACTACTACTACAATACTACTACTACTACTACTACTACTACTACTACTTCTACTACTACTTCTACTACTACTACTATTTCTACTACTACTACTACTACTACTACTACTACTACTACTACTATAACTACTACTACTACTACGACTTCTACTACTACTACTTCTACTACTACTACTACCAACGACGATCTTCGACGACGACGACGACGGACGACGACGGACGACCAACGGACGACCAACTGACGACCGACGACCGACCAACGGACGATGGACGACGACCGACGGACGACCGAGGGACAACTGATGGACGACCAACGGACGACCGATGTTTGGACGAGGGACGACCGACTGACGACCGACGGACGACGCAGGATGGACGACCGACGGACCACGACCGGAGGACGGACGACGGACGACCGACGGACGACAGACGGACGACCGATGGACGACCAACGGACGACCGATGTTTGGACGAAGGACGACCGACTGACGACCGACGGACGCCGCCGAATGGACGACCGACGGACCACGACCGGAGGACGGACGACGGACGAACGAGGGACGACAGACGGACGACCGATGGACGACCGACGGATGCATGACCGACGGACCACGACCGGAGGACGGACGATGGACGACCTATGGACGACCGACGGACGACCGACCGACGACCGATTGACGACCGGACGACGACCGACGGAGGACGACTACGAATACGAAGAATACGACGACGACGACTACTACTACTACTACTACTACTACTACTACTACTACTACTACTACTACTACTACTACTACTACTGCTACTACTACTAGCAACAGCAGCAATAGCAGTAGCAGTAGTAGTAGAAGGAGGAGGAGCAGTAAGAGCAGTAGCGATAGCAGTTAAAGTAGTAGTAGTAGTAGTAGTAGTGGTAGTAGAAGAAGTAGTAGTAGTAGCAATAGTAGAAGTAGTAGTAGTAGAAGTAGTAGTAGTTGTAGTAGTAGTAGTATTAGTAGTAGTAGTAGTAGAAGCAGCATCAGCAAGAACAACAACAGCAAAAGGAGTAGTAGTAATAGTAGTACTAATAGTAGTATGATATGTTACATCAGAGCCTTGCCTTTAGGAGGTTTTCATTGGCTGATTAATTTTAGGGAACAAGATAGTATTTGATTGGCTGACTAACTCGTGGCCACGAGTAAGCTTAGTCGGGATCTCGAGATCTCGAAATTCTCTCCTCTTTTGTTTAATGCTGCCTTTCTTTACTTACTGAACCGCTTTTATTTTAATTGCACTCCTGTTTTATTTAGTTTTGCACTCCTCTTTTTTCTAAGTTACTAAGTCGTGGCCACGAGATAGAAAAAAGAGGAGTGCAATTTAAATAAAGAGGAGTGAATGTCACCTCTATGCCACCGTAGTAATCTGTACGTTGTCGTTTCATTGTTACAGTATCTGAGACGCACTGGATTGATGTTTAATAGTAGTGTTGATTATGCATAATACTTTATTGTCCGACAGTTCATATGTACGTCGAAAGTCATTTTTGACCTTTGTACATAAATGTTACATTATATTTTCAATAATATAAGCAGTCAAATAAATAAAATTATAACCTATGTGTGTACCTGATTATATGTGTCTGTTCAATAAAAACATCACATAATACAAACGTAAACTCATTCTTTGTTAGGTAAACTTGTGTTATAAATCACAGCAATGAATAAAGCCGTTTTCTACACCATTAAGAAAGCGCAATACAACTTTATATATAACAACGTTCTTTTTTTTTCCGACTTACTTCTTTATGTCAAGTTATTTACCAGCTTCTTTGAGAAAACCATATGTAAAACGACACTGATTGATGCCTTGTAAGCGGCAATCTACTCATTCGCTATGGAATGGGACACAGCTTAATGTAACATAGCTCAAGAGCGAAATCCGGATATCGAAACTGTTTAATGTGTGCGGCATTTGACAGAAGGAAATTGCTGTATGTTCATGATGCCAATCTTCTGTGCATTCATTTGCGATTACAAGTCCAATACTGACATAAGCCAATAGAAATAAAGGGTATTATAATACTAGGCGGTACAATATCTCCGATATAACTACGCAAAGCCGCTAAATACCAAAATAGTCTTACCAGCGGATATTAGAGAATCCAACTTCATTATTCTTTGTATTTTTGCCAAGGCTAAGTATTCAGAAAAGGCTAACCGTTGTGACTGTTGAAGGATGGCAACTGTGGAGATTGTTGTAGGACTTTTGCTCATTAGTGTGGTGGCCAATGCCAGAAGCACGGGCAACGATGTAAAAGTGGTGCACGTGGTGGTAAGATTTATATATATTATATTTTGCAAAAATAACATCATGAACTAGCTTTGAAAAACATAAATATATTATTGAAAACTGTTTTATTGACTGCCGTGTAAATCGTATTTTAAGATGCACAACGTGGGCATATTTTGAAATATCACTGTTTGATGGGTTTTCTTTAACCAGACTGGTGCTTGTTCTCGATCGCTTATAAAATCTCTCAGTATTTTGTATTTTGGAGGACGCAAACGAGGACGCGAACACCTCTAATGAGCGTGGAAATAAATAACTGTCATATGGTTTAAATGATGTATAAGATAAGACTAGGTTTTTTAAAAGTTATTTGACCGAACAAAAAACTTGGTTGGGATTTTGGTTTTGGGTGTAACTTTATTTAGAAAAGGGACCAATGACGAAGCTGAAAATGATGAAATATGCCAAGAATGTCCATAAACATTGCATTAAAATTATATACAACTGATGTAAAACAACACTTTATTTATAAATAATCATATTATTAAACATGTCTGGAAAATTCAATAAAATGTTCAGGAGTATGAGCACCTATTAGGATAGGCCTTGTTGCCTGAAGTGAAAAATTATCCAGTCAACTGGCGTTGAATATAAATTATATTTATTTACAGTAAATAAACTACCGATATGTAAACGTAGCCTGATTTCACATATGCCGGCATAACGCTCTCACGTAGCAATGACGTCATTTCGTGATTAAAAAAACGTCATCTGACTTTCAGCCATCTTCATCTTTTATAGATGAATATAAATTATATTTATTTACAGTAAATAAACTACCGATATGTAAACGTAGCCTGATTTCACATATGCCGGCATAACGCTCTCACGTAGCAATGACGTCATTTCGTGATTAAAAAAACGTCATCTGACTTTCAGCCATCTTCATCTTTTTAGAACATGATTGGATATATAAAGAATACCAGGTAAGTGTCGAATACAGATAAGTTTATTTTCTCTGAACGAACATGAACATCTAGCAAAAGATGAATGGAAGAATTGGCACGGCCGAGGCATTATAGTAAATAATTAGACACTCAAATGAATACGAAGGTCGTTTCTATTCATCATTCAACATACTAAATAAATAATAATTGCTGAAGATGTTGATACTTAATGACGCGAAAAAAGGGTTACTTTTTGAGATGAAAGATGTCTACATAAATACCTTCATTAGATACCTACATGTATCCAATTAGTACAGTATATGGGGTCAAAATGAGGGTAACGTAAATTCCCAACTAATATTATCACGAAGAAACAAATGTTCATTAAATTTTTATTTTAGAAATAAACAGGGTTTAAAGATTTACCAGCTAATTATTATTAGAACTAATGTTATAAATACATGACACGAATAGCACAGTGCATGTTTAAAGCACAAATCATTACATGAGTGCAAAAAGTCCGATTACAATTTAATAATTAATTCCTATATAAACTGGTATATATTATACATTATAGTGACACAATATACTTGAAAAATGTAATAAGAAATCATTAATGATAAATGTATGTAACATAACCCTTAAAAATCACAAAGTCTCATCGAGACATTATTAAATACAGTTTAATACAATTTAAAAGCATATGTAATGTGCTCTCAATTAAAGCTTTTTTGTTTATATTTTCTACAACAATGCTTTATGGTCCAGAGACGTAAAAAAAATTGGTTCAAGTATTGTTAAGAAGCTGTTTTTTGTGCGTGTAATTATATTTCTAGCTAAGGATGAAATTCTTTATTTTGTGATCATTTTTTGCTTTTTTATTGATTATAAATGAATTTCTTAAAATGCATATCAGCATGTTCTATAAAAGTAATCATATAAGTATCTGATATTTACATTCCGCTCAATCAGTCTATGGTGAAAAACTTAGTTGAATAGGCGATTGTGATGTAATGAATCGTGTCTGTGGCATATACCGCCACCAGTGAGGCACTTCTTTACATTTTCTAATAAAACTGAAACAAATGTATTCGTGCTTGTCTCCAAAAATGTGTTGTGGGAAAATTCAGATGTTTGGTGTATCTCATTCGTATTTCAAATGAACACGAACTAGCACAACCTAAACAAACGTGTTTTTAAAGAGATTTATGATAGTTAGTTGTACATTTCCTGTGCGCTTAATAACGACTCGCTACCGATTTTCCCAACTCGAGATAGGCATCTGCATGTGCATGAAATTTTGCTATTTTCGCTGATATGTCAATAACAAAAATGCCTGCGTCATTCGATAGCGAAGTATGTAAGTGCAACTGATTTTAAGAAAATAAATAACGTTTCTATGTTACATTCGCAACAAATTATCCACTTTCTCATTTATATAATCTTGATTATTTTTATTAAAATAGAGATCGATAAGCGTGATTGGTAATCATTTCCGTACATTTATTTTCGTCGAACAAGAAAGATAGCAAAGTTGTTTGGTGATTACCATACCAGACAAATGGAATTTCTTCCAGTACCCCGGCTTCCCTCTATTGCACACGACCGCAAGTTTCATTTCCTTAAAGTAAAACAAATAGATAAACGTTTGAAATTGCAATGATCTTTCAAAACAAATCAAGCATGTCTAGGGTATAAATTAGTTAAAAGTGCATGATCACACTCCGGGTCCTTATATAAAGAAGCGTTGGGCAATGAACGACATCATTAACCTCAAAATACATACTCGTTGTTCTATTTTGGGATTTTAGGGTTTATTTCATAGTCAATACGAAATGTAAATTCCGATAAAAACATTAACTTTTTTTCAGTACAAAGTACTTACTTAAACATGTTTTGAAATAAATCATTAATATAATTAGTATAGTATCACCATTTTTTTCTAATGTAAATGCAAGAACTTAGAAATACATATATGTATGGTTAGGTTTGTATGATACAAATTCTACATGTACACTTGTCATTTCAAAAAACTTAAAATTCGATAAAATTCATCGTAAAATATTGAGTTTCCCAGATCGACTTATTAAAAAACAACAACACACTAATATACATTTAATCATAATCACTGCATATTAGAACACTGTGTCTCTATTTGTAAATGTGATATTTTATGTGGTATACATCGAGATCTAGATTTCAGGTCTCAGCTGCAATTCCGCATTAATTGGAACATGAATTGTAAATCAAACATAGCTATGCAGTATCCGCAAATATATGACAGCATTCAATTATATGCACGTCTTGCACAGTATCCAGTTGGCAGACCAAGAACGATACTCTTGCGGTGTCATACGGTATGACAGAATCATCTGTCACACTTAATGTATCCGTGTCGGTGTTTATCAATTTTATTACATAGTGGCCTTTGTTTATTGAAATAAAAATGAAAATTAAAACGTTATAATGATTTTTCTATAAGGTCTACTCAAATGCGATTTTTGTAAATTCAATGTCGCGATAACTCTATGAAACTATAAACCAACAAATGGAAAACCATTAAATAAGGTGACAGGGCCATTTAAGTGTGATGATGAAAAAATGTAAAAAAAATAAAACATTGCCTAAAATGTGTGCATCTATCGTTGAAGAAAATAAAATTCTTCTAACAAATTTAAGATAATGAATTTAGTGTCCTAATTATAATAGTTATTATTGTAAGGATGGTTAACTTCTTAAACATATCTAATTATAGAATTCTGATTAGGCTATAGCTTATGGAGGCTACTTATACAACTCAAATTTAGACATTTAAGTCTCAATGGAAATGGAACATTCTTATGTAGCTGAGAACTATACGATTGACTTAAGCCCAGCTTACATGTTAATCACGATCTAATTGGCCATTCTGTTATGATACGTTTCGGAATAAGACTACTATCGGCTGATAATGCATATCTGACTTAATAACCATAATTTGATTTACAGTTATGAGAAAATTATAGGTTTACCAATACACGTTCAGCTAACAAAACAACAAGAGAACACACAAAAGATTCAAGGCCATTATTTCACCAGCAGAACTTTTTAACATTATTGTGATAATTTATTTTGATATCGGACGTTGTTAAATATGAGTTACTTGATGATAATTGTAAACAGAGTTTTAGAGTGTGTATGGTGAGTGTATACAATTATGTGTCATCAATATCGTTTTATAATGTTGTGAATGCCCTCAAGAAAAAATGTTGTTTTGACATTTAGTGATTTGTCATTATGAACCTATTTTCGGGCTTTTCATATGCAAGACACTTCCGCTTTCTTAGATTTGTTCCTTGAAGTGAAGTATTTCAAAACAAAAATCCAGTTTAGGCGGAGAGTGCTGTCCCTGTTTGGAGAACTTTGTAGCGTTAAGCCCAGAGCGGGACTCATATGCGTTTTGAAAGCACGTGGATAGCGAATTGCATTTGATTCTCTTGTATGTTCATGCACTGTATGTGAATAGCGAATTGCATTTGATTCTCTGGTATGTTCATGCACTGTTTGTGGATAGCGAATTGCATTTGATTCTCTGGTATGTTCATGCACTGTTTGTGGATAGCGAATTGCATTTGATTCTCTGGTATGTTCATGCACTGTTTGTGGATAGCGAATTGCATTTGATTCTCTGGTATGTTCATGCACTGTTTGTGGATAGCGAATTGCATTTGATTCTCTGGTATGTTCATGCACTGTTTGTGGATAGCGAATTGCATTTGATTCTCTGGTATGTTCATGCACTGTTTGTGGATAGCGAATTGCATTTGATTCTCTGGTATGTTCATGCACTGTTTGTGGATAGCGAATTGCATTTGATTCTCTGGTATGTTCATGCACTGTTTGTGGATAGCGAATTGCATTTGATTCTCTGGTATGTTCATGCACTGTTTGTGGATAGCGAATTGCATTTGATTCTCTGGTATGTTCATGCACTGTTTGTGGATAGCGAATTGCATTTGATTCTCTGGTATGTTCATGCACTGTTTGTGGATAGCGAATAGCATTTGATTCTCTGGTATGTTCATGCACTGTTTGTGGATAGCGAATTGCATTTGATTCTCTGGTATGTTCATGCACTGTTTGTGGATAGCGAATTGCATTTGATTCTCTGGTATGTTCATGCACTGTTTGTGGATAGCGAATTGCATTTGATTCTCTGGTATGTTCATGCACTGTTTGTGGATAGCGAATTGCATTTGATTCTCTGGTATGTTCATGCACTGTTTGTGGATAGCGAATTGCATTTGATTCTCTGGTATGTTCATGCACTGTTTGTGGATAGCGAATTGCATTTGATTCTCTGGTATGTTCATGCACTGTTTGTGGATAGCGAATTGCATTTGATTCTCTGGTATGTTCATGCACTGTTTGTGGATAGCGAATTGCATTTGATTCTCTGGTATGTTCATGCACTGTTTGTGGATAGCGAACTGCATTTGATTCTCTGGTATGTTCATGCACTGTTTGTGGATAGCGAACTGCATTTGATTCTCTGGTATGTTCATGCACTGTTTGTGGATAGCGAATTGCATTTGACTCTCTGGTATGTTCATGCACTGTTTGTGGATAGCGAATTGCATTTGATTCTCTGGTATGTTCATGCACTGTTTGTGGATAGCGAATTGCATTTGACACTCTGGTATGTTCATGCACTGTTTGTGGAATATACGACGTCTTTATTTAATGGCCCACTAGTGTAAAACATGTATAAGTGCTGATACTATAGTTACCGAAACCATGAACATGTATAATTGCAATTTGAATATTTTTTCATTAACATACTACTATGTTTGTTGTATCATGCAAACATTGATGTAAAGATGTATTGTTCTGTTGGTCAAACCAAATATTTTTCATTGTAGGTCTTATATCAAACTGCCCGACTATACGTAAAACCGCATTGTAATCGAATGACAAATTTAGGGCACGCGTTTGTCAGTTTGAAGCAAGCTATTCAAAAATGAATTCTCAATTATCCTCGTTAATTATGACTTGCGTGCATCTGATTCCTTTATGTTGGAAAAGCACATCAGACTGGTACAAACTCCGATGTGCATCAACAAAAAGAATATACAAATAGAATATTAATTCTTTGTCCACTCCTAATAATATACTAACTAATACAAAGGTACTCGAAAACGTATGGAGAGGTTTAATGTAATTATCACTTAAGCTTGGGGCACGTATTGAACCTTAACACGGATTTTACTCACAGAACCATATATTCTATTAAATTAATATTTGCATGAAAATTAGATTTTAGACTAACACCAACACCTAGATCTGACAACATTAATACATGTACTAAATGGTTAATGTGATTAATTATCGGCATTACACACGTATTGGAATAAAATGGACTACAATAAAATATCAATCATAACAGCATTTATCCGTATTATAATCGTTGCTCGTTCCAGTAAGATCCGTTGTCTGGCGAGTTGAGACTGACGATAGGCGTTGTCCTCGGGCTTCACAATCCGTACTTCCTTGCCCTAATTGGAATACTTTCCCAAGTCTCTCATTACTCGAAAATCAATATAGATCAATCCTTCATTAATGAGATGTTTTGAACAGCACTTCCTCGAACAATTTAATTTCGTATATACTATGTTTTAAAACGATTGAATCAAAACTGCATATTTCTCGATAGTTATTGTATTATATTTATACTGCTTTCAAGACGATGCAAATATTAAACCGTGCATCTTTTTGGCGGACAATACAACAGTTAAAGACCGCGTAGTAACTTTTTACACTCATTATTGCCGATATATTTTTATTATAAACATGTAAATGACATGGGCTGTTTTTTTCTCAAATGAATGAGCTTTACAATTCCTCTCTGTCTCCAGTTTTATAAAGCGTAAACCATTAAAAAACGCGACGCAAATTATAACTCAAACAACCGTACATTTTGGAATGACGTTTATGCGGTTATGAAACCATGCTTTACGTTCGTCCTGTGCAGTAATTGTTCAATTATCGGACTGTATAAACTCATCAAGGCTATTTGAACGCCAGGGAAATGTCAGTGATCTCAGCATGGGACCTTAATAGGCAAATAACACTGTCTGGTTATGTCTAAATTACACATTCATTGTGGTTGTTGTGGCTGTTATGTTTGCATTCCAATACTGATTAATTTAAAAGACGGATCATTCCAGACACATCAAATATCAACTTTAAACGTAGTGTACGTGTATATGGAAGTATGAATAGCTTTTCGAGAGTGTTTGTTGACGATGCGAGGATTGAAAACACACATTCTAAGTAACACAATCGATAAATGTCCGATTATCACACGAACTTAACACAAACGTTTTAAAAGAGATTTGCAGCACATTTTTTAAAACAACCGCTCATGGCATCCCAACGCAAAATACATAATATATTAATAAAACGTCATAAGTATAATTGCTTTGCCAAATATTTGCTTTGTTACGCTTTAATGCCTAAAAGGGCAGTAGACAAAATTACCAGCTGTTTTGCTAGAATGCATAGCCTATATGGGTATTCAATATAATTACCAGCTATTATTACAGGCCGCTTCTTTGTTACGTTGCATAGTCAATATGGACAGTAGACGTAATTACCAGCCGTTTTGTTATGTTGCATAACCAACATGGGCAGTATACATAATTACCAGCCGCTGTGTTGTGTTGCATTGCAATATGGAATGTAGACCTAATTAGCAGCTGCGTTGTTACGTATCAAAACAAATATGAGCAGTATACATAAATACCACATGCTTTGTTCCGTTACATGGCCAATATGGACAGTAGGCATTATTACCGGCTGCTGTGTTACGTTGCATAGCCATTATGGGAATACGGACTACAGTAGACGAAATAACCTGCGGCTTTGTTACGTTGCATAGCCAATATGGGCAGTAGGCAAAAATACCAGATGCCATGATACGTTGCATAACCCATATGGACAGTAGACATAATTATCATCTGCTGTTTATCGTTGCATAACCATGATAGGCAGTAGCAATAATCATCAGCTGCTTTGTTACGTTGCATAGCAAATATGGGCAGTAAACATAATAGCCAGCTGCTTTGTTACTTTGAATAACCACTATGGGCAGTAGACTTAATTATCAGCTGCTTTGTTACGATGCATAACCAATATTGGCAGTAAACATAATAATCAGCTGCTTTGTTACGTTTCGTAACAAATAAAAGCAGGTGAACTATAAATGGCCGTCAATATTAAGAATCTTTAAGAGTACGGTAATCTTCAAGTGATCGTTTAATTGTTACAGTTTCGGATACGCCCTTGATATATATTTAATAGTAGTGTCGATGTTGTTTGTCAGTCAAGAAGTTTAGCAGACGACAGATTATGCATAATACTATTTTGTCTGACATTGTATATGTACTTCGAAAGTCATTTTTGACCTTTGTACCTGAATGCACTGCAATATTTTTAATAATGTAAGGAGCTAAATTAATAAAATGATTACTTACGCGTGTAGCCTGATTATGTGTCTGTTCAATTAAAACATCAGATACTACAAACGTAAACTCATACTTTGTTAGTTTAGCGGGTGTTATAAATTACACAAAGCAATTGATAAAGCCGTTTTCTATAGCAATAAAGAAAGCGCAATACAACTATATATATAACAGCGTCCTTTTTTCCGTCTTACTTCTTTATGTCTAGTTATTTACTACCTTCTTAAAGAAAACCTTATTTACAACGACACAAATTGATGCCTTGTAAGCGGCATTCTACTCCGTCGAAATTGAATGGAAAATAGCTAATGCAATATCGCTCACGAGCGAAAACCAGAAAACAAAACTGTTTGATGCGTGTGGCATTTGACGGATGGAAATAGCTTTATGTTCATGTTGCCAATCTTCTATGTATTAATATGCGATTACGAATTCAATACTGCCGTAATCCAATAGAAATATAGTATAAAAGAAGGCGGTACAATGTCTCCGATATTACTACGCAGACCCGCAAAATACCAAGATAGAATTACCGGCGGATATCAGAGAATCCCAGTGCATTAGTCTTGGGTGTCTTTACCAGAGCTTGCTTTTCAAAAAGAGCTAGTTGTTGTAACTGTTTGAGGATGGCAACTTTGGAGATTATTGTAGGACTTTTGCTCATTGGTGTGGTGGTCGATGCCAGAAGCACGGGCAACGATGTACGCGTAGTGCACGTGGTGGTAAGGTCAACTATTATCTTTTGCAAATTTGTATATTTAACAAGCTTTGAAAAGTATAACGACCTACATTTTGCAAACTTTATATATTTTAACATTCAGCGAAAAACATCAATATATATTTTAAAAACGTTTTATTTAAGAATGCTGCATTTTAAGGTCCTCACTATGGACAAGTCTTTTTAAATATCATTTGTTTAATGGTTGTTTCCCTATTCACTAGTACTTTTTCTTATCAGTATTATTTATGCATAACGAGGATGCACACATCTCTATTTAGCGCCGAAATAAGTAATTGTCATAGTGTTAAAAACACTTGGTTGGGAGTGTGGTTTTGTTACCTTTATTTTACTATAAAAAGAGAACGGACACTCAGTGAAGCTTATATACCAAGCATGAACATAAACATAGAAGTGAATATAATCGGACAGATATGCAGATTAAAAACATAAACATTTTATTTAGAAAATAAACAAAGACTTACAAAGTCTGGCAAACTGAAAACACGAGTTTTGTTGAACAGTCTGAGCACATGTGCTGGTAGGACAGGTTTACTGACGTAAACTTATCATCTGTATGACATCGGTCTGAATGATGACTAAACTATTTTATACCATCATGTTGCATGCATTGTCGAAATAAAACCCCGCGAAGAGAAAATTTAGCAACAATTGCCAGCCTTTAGCTCTCACGCGCGGAACAATGCCGTCATGCTTTTATTTACATGACGTTATTTGATGTTCATCATGTTTTCAGACATCCTCATCCATTTGTTTATTACTAGATAAAATTCATTAGAAGATGATGAGATAAAAATAATTCCAGGTAGGTGTCGAATAGCTTAGTTTATTTTTTCGGCTCGAAACGCGAACCACTCGTAAAGCATAGTTCTTCAAGGTTTTATAAGCCTTATTAAATAAGCGAAAATGATTTCAATACTAACCAAATATTTCATATGTGCTACGTATATTGACCTCTTTTAAACATAGTACAGTTAGTTGAAATGAAAAGACCGTTAATATTTACCATATATATATAATTGAAAATATCGCAGTATTTGTTTATCCACTATACCTCATTTACAGTGGATTTTTTATTTTACCGCTTTTCAAATCTACCATGCGTTGCTACACCATAAACGTGATATAATACGTCAAACTTCATACAGACGTATATACATTAATTTGTCACTGCTAATAATAAAACGTATTAAAGCATGTGTCACTTCACAATTGTAAATTCACAACTGTATCGCAGAAATAAAATTTAATCGACAACTTTTCTAAGGTGTCTTATTCAGTTATTGATGAGTGGCATTTATTATGTCCGTGTCTTCTTTTATATTTATTATATTACAAGAAAACAATAACTTTGTTCATTAAATATGTTAAGTGTGGGTACATAAATCACAGCTACAATACTATTTCAAAATTGTAGTGACGTTTCCCTGATGAAGTAAACGTGTTGAAGATTTGTCTTTGTCTTAAAAATGAAGGTAATGCAACTCCAGAAACATGCTTTATGAAGTATTTGTGTTACTGTGAAACCGTGAAATGTTATTATTAAATTATATAAAACTACATTTTATAAATAACTGCTTAAATAATGAATTATGCAGTATAACCATTTTCCAAATACATACATAAAGAAAATCATACGTATTGCATTCAATGTGGTAACTAAAACATAAACATACATTCCTTATTAATAAAAGTATTTTCAAAATAGAATTTCCCACGCTTACGTGATATGCGGTTATGATTATGTGCTGGTATACTTGGGCAATATACGGCACGCTCATCATAGTTATAATCCCGATATATGGACATCCTATGTCTAACTAGCGATTATAAATAAAATTATGATCACGATTACATATTGAAACACCATATTGCCACATGTATTATTCGTGTAATAGTAAAACTGTTATTCTTTCGTTAAGGGCCAAATAAACGGCTAAAATTTCTTTTCCTAAGAAATTACAATCAAACATCACGCATATTTAATCGCTCTCTTAAATTCTTATTGCCCAGCGATTTGCCACACATTTCAATGAATGTGTTGAGAGCTTAAAATCAAATTCACAACCGTTTACTTATTATTCGCGTCCGAAACAGTAAATAACGTTTGTTTTGGTTTCATCTTTAAACAAATATTATAATAAAGTTTTAAACGAGACAAGTATGTTAATAGTTACCTATTTAATTCTTCAATTAATATAATAGTGAATAAAACATTATATTGGTCGTAAACACGTTCATTAATCATAGGTGCGAATCTGAAGCTCTTTATTTCAACATTATTGAATTATTTAAAATCACATATCTATTTGTTTTGCAATCTATGGCAATTTCAATATCAATTATTACTGAATTCATAGAAACGTGCTCTATCAGCTCATTAATCGGTAGGAAACAGTCTGTGATCTCGTGATATTGCCTCATGCATTCAGTTCCACGATAGCACAATTTTATTATCGTTCCAGAGACACAATTCCGATCCACTATATATATATATATATATATATATATATATATATATATATATATATATATAGATGTGTGTGTGTAAATGCAGTTATCAGGGTTTCAACAAAAACATAACTCAAATATACAACGCCCTTCAAAATGGCGTGATAACATTTGCAAATTAAAAGATGAAACGTAAAATATGACAGATTCTGCCAGAATACAAGTACACTTGTCAGTAGTATCACCGAAAACGAATTGTCACTTGGGTTTAAAAGTATTACTGAAATATTTGTACATGAAAATACATATAAGCATTACAGTAAGTTCTTATGAATATGCACGCACATAAATACGATTGTCGTTTCGATATATCATAATACGTATATTAATCATGAAATACAACGTAATTGCTGAAGATCTGGACAGTAAATGATGCGAAATAATGAAAAGCTTATTATTGTAAATGATAGATGAATACAAAAATACGCTCATTAGGTATTAACATGTGGCTAATAAATTTAATGTATTGGGTGAACATGAGGGTAAGATAAGGTCTAAACTACTGGTATTCAAAATGCATTTATGTTAATAAAAATGTGATTTTATTACAATAAATCGGAGAATAACCAGCTGACCAGTTCTTTGCATTACAACATAAATGAATAGCAACAATAGTACAGTGTTTGTTTAAAAGATAAATATGCATGTCATTCCACCAATGAGGCCTTTTTGCATTTTTTCCATAACAAGATGAACATAAAATTAATGAGTTTATGCTTTACTATGTGTCTGGCAGAAGTCAGATATGTGGTACATCTAATTCGTTTCACAAATGAACACGACAAGCAAAATCTAACCAACAGTTTGCATTGTTGTAAGAATTGTTTGTTTATAAAGATGTTTGATTGTTCATTGTACATTCTTTTCCCGTCGACATAATTACGACTGGCATCAGACCGATTTTATTAACTCGATGAAGTCATCTGTACATGAAACGTGAATTATTTTCGCCGATATGCCAATAAAACAACTTTCAACGTCATATGGTAGCGAAGTCTGTAAGAGCAATTGACTTTTCTGTTGAAAGGAACTTAAATTGCGATTATGTCAATAATTGGACTTGCGTCTTTTCTTTACCCCCCCCCCCCTCCATTCCCGCGTTCTCGTTAAAATACTCTTAATTATTGTGTTTTATTTTATGCTTACCGGTGGTTTATAGAGAAATATCAGTGAATTAAAACTTATAATTTCACTGTTTCAAACAATGAAAATCATCAGTGAAAATTATCGATTATGATAAATGACGTAATTTTTTGCGCCACTCGTGAAAATATTATTTTCTATGATCACTCGTGAATTAAAATCGATAATCCACCGAATCCAACAAATATCCTCTATGTCTTTAACGCAGCGAGTGAATTGCGTAAATGTTTATTATTTCAGTCGAAAAAGACAGTTTGCCATTAATGCATTAAAGCTCTGAGACATAATCAATATAATTGACCAAACCTTTTGGAACAATTTTTTTAAATGTGATGCCTAAAATAGCTGTTCAGAGTCATGTATGAGAAGACCAACGGTTCACCGGGTCTATTCATTAGAAAATACAATGCATTCAAATAGTTCGTGTTCAGTCCACGTGTTTGTATTTAGTATTTCAGTTTATGATACAAGAACAACTTGCAAACCGTTGTGAAAATGTAAGAATATCGACAATCAAGTAAAAGTTATTTGTGTAGGCAATAATCTTGACTCGTGCTCCATTGGTTGATGGTCATCATACCTTACATATTAGGTTTCCTTGTGGTACTCCGGCTTTCCCAAAAGCACAAGACCACACGAAATTGCAATGCCATTTAAAAGGGGGAAACTTGAAATTGCAATAATCGTACAAAAGTATTCTGAAATTGCGTGACTCGTGTAAGTTAACCGAGTTAAACTGCTCCAAAACACTCAGAATGCACACACAACGCATAATTAGACCAGGAAGGAACCTCGTAATACATATTCATTGTTCTATTTGCCGATCGGATTTTGCGATTGGTGCATTTAATATTGTATGCAGTATGTTAATTCCGAACAAAAACATTTATTATTTTATTATAAAGTACTTACAACAATATATTTATATATATATTCGTATTAAAGACGAATTGACTAACGTGTATTTTTTTTTAATTTATTGTGTATATTAATCCTATTATCAGGGCTTATAAATACACATGTAAATTTCGTTGCTTATGATACAATTCTAGACTGAAACTTTTCATGTTCAAACGCCTAATAATAAAAAATGTTCATCGTTACTTAAGTGTTACCAGATCGTTTAATAAGAAACAAACAAAAAGAAACAAAAACAATATACATTTAATCATAACCATTACCTTACATGCTAACCACATTGTAATTGGCCATTCGGATATAGTTCGACCAGGATTATAGAGAATAATATTGGCTGTGTATGTGTAGCTTACTTACTTACAACAATAATATTGGCTTTTATAAGGAAATCAGCTCATGTTAGGTGAAACAAACAGAACAGACGAGATTCTTCAGTGTCTTTTTTTTAATTAGAGGAACTGTTTAACATTATTATGATCCCTTAATTTGAAGCATCCTGAACGTGTTAAAGATGGCCAAATTGACGAACAGTTAAAACTTGTGGTTACAGATTTTTGTCATGAGTAAATTAACATATTTGTCTTCATGACTGTTTTATCATAAATACTTATGAATGCATTCGAGCAATAATTTTCTTGTGATCTTAGCGTATTCTTATTTATAACCTATTTTGCACGCAAGGTAATAGATAGTGTCATTGCTGAATTGATTTTTTTCGGAGTGTGGGTATAGTTTGCTGAAAAAAATCTCAATTTATCTTGCCCTAACTCTTGATCCAGATTGCAAGTGTCGGTCGTAATGGCTTTTTCACGTTTTTGAGGATAAACGTTCATCTTTCGCGCCGTTGTAGTTTTTCATTGCGGTTCGTTGTATCCCTGAAAATACATTTTATCAAAGTAATATATTCTATACAAAGCATGTGCTTAACAACCATGTAATAAAACAGCAAACACAAGTTTTTAAAGTGCAATGAGATGTAGAAAACTGCGTAAAGATGATATAAAACACGTTTGTAAAAATTGTTCCTGATGGTCGTATTCGAAATACTAGCTGGACAGGCTAATCTGGGACGACATTTTACGTATATGCATTCAAAACAATTCTCGCGCGTGTACAGTGAAATCCATATGATTCTCCGGTAAATGCATGCATATGTTGCGGAATATATTAAAAGTAATATTTAAATGGCTGACAAGTGTAAAACATGTATCAGTGCTGATATTGTTGTCGCTCTGTGTTGATAAGTATTCGAAAGCTGTGCCTTACATTCGTTTCGCATTACAGCTTTCAAACCTTCATATTCTCAATAATTTGTACCAACGGGCCTTTATTATAAGTTATGTGTCTTCTTGTAAATTATACTTTAATTTTATTCGGTATGATTCAATAGTATATTTCACTTTACTCTCACTGTACTATTCTTTATTTTAAAGTAATCAGCAAGAGAACGGAAACATGAACATGTATACTTTTATTTGGAATATTGTACCATTAATATATTTGTATGGTATTTGTATCATGAATACCTGATTGAAAACATGTATTTTTCTGTTCGCTTATTCTTACCCAGTCCAGAACTGATGTTAAGAGTTGTTTCCATTGTGTTAAACAAAACACACCGACTACATCATAATGGAACTAATTAAGTGCAAGCCCGTTGCATTATGCTTCTCATAAATTAATTCTTTATTAACTTTTTTAAATCTGATTATAGATTGTAGTATCATTTGTAGTACTTCGCGATCCCTCTATGTGTGAAGAAGGATTCGGAAAGCTAATTAATCATGTATGTAAAAAGGTTCATCTTGAAGGAGAATATACTAAACAAATAAGCCATACCTGTCAACTCCTAATAATGTACCAGCTAGTAAACAGGTATTTGTAAACGTGTCAATAGGATTTATTAAATGACCGCTTAAGCCTTGAGCTTGAGGATTGAATCTTAACTCGGATTTTATTTCAACGACACTGTATCCCTCTTTATGAATGTTTTGCGTGGGAATTACTGTGTATATTTAACATCAACACCTACGACGGATAATGAGTAAATATGAACAAATTGATTTATGTTATCTCTGGCAGCAGAAATATTAACTGTTAGAAACAATAATCACAACAACTGTGAACCTTAACCCAATGGGCATGAGATAATTAATAAACATTACACACGTATTCAAATAAAAAAGACTACCATACAATCTTATCATGACTTATGCATAGACGACACACTTGGATATTAAATCCGACTTTCATGTCAGAAGTTATAGAATAATATTTGGTTTTAATGCAGAACTGTTTTATAATATCTTTGCATTTGACTGTCGGAACACTACAATATACATGTAATTGTATCAAATCATTAATCAGTCTAAAAGTACTGTTGTTTTGAAGAACACAGTGACTAGTTATTAAACAAATCTCGTTTAACCAGTTTCATATATTATAACGAAGGAAACGTAAAAAACATGTACTGAAATACGTATTTACATGTACATATGTATTTGTTTGTATTCATTTCATAGCAGCATTTTCTGCATTTCACCCACCCTTAGATCAGATAATGGGTGTATACAACAGAAGGCAAAACAAAAATCGACTTTATAAAATTGAAGCATCATCATACTGCATGTTTGTGTTTGAAGCGTAAACCACATATGAAATATATGAAAATTGTATACATTTTCGTACAATGTCACCTTATCCTGAAATTTAATTGAAAAGCACAGAGTGTTGTTCTCATGATATTTCATTCACAGATCTACAGTATGTACATTATATTACCGCACTCGTGTCAAAAGTAATTGGGTTGAAGCAGAAAAGCAATCAATTAGTTACAAATCATTTGTAAATCATTGAGTTGATTGAGACACTTTAAAGTCAGTTTCCTTAGCATAAACAGTACTTGGTTCTTGTGAACGTTCACAGAATAGGGATTGAACCAGATACCTCCTGACCGCTATTCATATCACAGCCTCACTGTATAGAATGAACATAGCATAGTGTCAGAATACAAAGAAATTGATAGGTTCATCGCTCCAGTGAGAAACAATTATTGTCGAGTGAAGACCGACAATATGGCGATGTCCGTTGGCTTGACAATACCATCGGTTATACTTAGCCTAGAATTAATTGGTATACTTTATCGAAGAAAGGTAAAATCAATCACATATGCTAAGAATCTCGGAACTCAGACACTCATGAATAGGTATTACTTCATGAATGTGGTGTTTAAAACAGAAATTAATTTAACAATGCTTTAATTAAATTAAGTACATACTATGTTTTAATAAGATATATTCCAAGTTGCGTATTTATCAAAAGTTGTTATGACTTTCTATTTAAACATTATTATAACGAATGTTTTTTTTTATTAGCGGGTTAACTGTTCGATATCAATATATTTGATCGTTCTTAATTGCGACATACAATGTCGGCGTAGACAACCATGCTGTACGTTCGTCTTGTCCAGTAATATTTAAATTACTTGACTTGATTAACTCATCAAAGCCATTTGAACTACATGGAATGCCAGAGACTTCAGCAGGGGTAGTAACACCTTAATACTATATGCATTGTACACATTCATTGCGGTTTTTGTTGCGGATATGATGCAATTCTCAAACTTCTTTATTTACAGAATGCATCATTCAAAAAACATAAAATATCATCATGTTAGAGTAGTTTATATTCATAGTAGGTATGCATTGTATTCAAGCATTTTTTGTTGACGACGCGATAAGTTAAAACTCGCATTATAGCCAACACAATAGATACATTTACAGTAAAAACTTACGTTTTAATAGAAATGCGTATTTAATATTAATGTTCATCTTGTATATTTCAAAATATTGATATACAGTGATAAGCACATATTGGATTAAAGTTTTAATAAAACATAACGGTATTAACCGCAAAATTAATAATGCGATAATATATCTATACTATTTCATATGCACAATGCCGTTTCAAAATTCTTCTAGAGTTTATAATATCTGGTTTTAACATTAAATGGTATTCATTTTTTTTTAATAAATCAGTATCGTGGATTCTATAGTTTTTAAGATTTCTTTATCCGTGGTTATACGCGTTATGTTATTTCATGAACCATCAATATAAAAAAAAGTGAAACTCCAGCTGCTGGAGCAGTATTGCATTCTCATTATAAATAATAAGTTAGTCCTTTGTTTACGGCAAGTGACCAATTGCCAAAACAGTACGAAACAGCACAATACGAAACACCATACACACATACAAGAATAAAGCTTGGGGTAACCGCCTTGGAACGGTCAATGCAAAGCATTGAGGGATTAAACCGGTTTTAGAGCGCTAAACCTCACACTTTTTCCAGCAATATTCATGATGCATATAAGTGTAAATAAAATTTAACATCATAGCATTGCAACTCAAATTAAACAATAATAAAGGGAATTAAAACGCATTCAATTTAATTACCATTTACTTTCTCAATGGTAGGAAGGAGACAAGAGCAACACAGTTACAACATTTTGAGGAACGATGAAATGAAATTACGAACAAGTGTCAACTATATCCCTTCTTTTTAGAAACAGACTTAAGAATATAGCATCATGTAGTTAATATTTCAGATCATCATCGGGAAAATACAGCAAGAAGCAGCAATAATTGGTGTAACAGATCCATATTACATAGCTTGGTTGTTTATGTGACTGCGAAAAAAAATAAATAAAACAAGAAACGCCAGTCAGAGAGAAAATATTAATAAAGTTTAACGATATAAACCCGATGACCTATGCATATAGCCCAAAACAGTGAAAGTGTGGCGGATGACGTAATTTAGAACCGATGACACGATGACGTCAAAAATCTAATTTAATTAAAGAGGCAATACTATGAACTAAAAAATTAAAATATTAAAAGGGCAGTACTATAAAATCAAATTACCAAAAAAAAAAACAAACACAATTTTAACAAAAGACAATTATAGTGAATCGACAACCAACAAGCATGTTTTTTTAAGTACGTCACTATCATATTCTTTTGATAAAAATGAGTTAATTAAATTGAAAAGTTTAATAGAAACATTTTTTAAATATATTTTAATTTGCGAACACGCTTCAAAACATCTCCATAAAATAATGGGTGGAAAATTCCATTAGTTAAATGCCATTTTAAAGAAGCATTATATTTTGAAAATAAATCACCATACTTTGAGCGAATTTGCGTCGTAGATTATGATACAAATTTTTTTTTAGCAATTTCTTCGTTAATATACTATGACGATCATTAAAATCTGTAATATATGAACATGCTCTTGCGTAACGTACCAACTGCACAATGTTAATACTTTGTTTGAACAATAAATAATTACACGCCAAATTCGAATGCCGGATCCTATTCTCTAAACTCTGAAATATTTGGCATGTAGCATTTATTCTCCAAAAATACGACACAGATTGTGTTTCACATTACATTTACTTCTTCAAGCTCGACAGACACAATTACAGAGGACGAACGACGTCACGTTAAATCGAAGATAAATACGTTGGAAAATAGCGTAATGATAATTGAGAAACATTTAGTAAGAAAAATAATAAATTTTCATAACCAGCCGCTGTATGTTTTGGGGAAAATGAATGGAAAATGTCGTGATTGTGTTTGCATTTAAAGCTCGGCATATTGTAAGCGATTTCAACTCCAAATTCTATTAATTTACCCCATTTGATCACTTACTGTTTTAAGTACTTTTTATACTGTCCTTATATTATAGGAAATTTGACACGTAGTAGCAATGGAAACAGGAATTTTGCTCATCCTGATTTAGTTTTACTTTCCCTTTATTCGTCATTTTGAAATGACCGCATGAAAGTTACTTCATCAAATATAAAGTGCATACATAAATTAAATGATATGGACGATATCTTCTACAGTACATGTTATTATCCCCCGCCATAGGCGGAGGGATATTGTTTTGGCGTTGTCCGTCCATCTGTCCGTCCGTCTTTCCGTCCGTCCGGCACTCTCGTGTCCGGAGCCATATCTTGGAAGTGCTTTGGCGGATTTCATTCAAACTTGGTATGAGAATATATACATGTATGGATAAGAGGATGATGCACGCCAAATGGCTATGTACACGATCTGTTAATAACGGAGTTAAGGCCCTTTGTATCTTGAAAAAAATTCTTTTTTTGAGTGTCAAATATAACACTTTTGTGTCCAGAAGCATATTGGCAGGGGATATCAATTCAACGAATTTGCTTGTTGTTAAACGTATATGCAAAACTTTACTCTGAAGAGTTGTTTGCATATAAGTTTTGTTGCCCAGAGAAATCATGCCATTAAGTTTATTCTTACGCAGATGCAAAACGATATAGGCACGTTCATATAACGCAATCATTAGATACAAAAATGTCTGAATTTTGTGCTGTTAATGCACCATCAACGTATTTCGAGACAAGTCAGATGGATAAAAATAAACTTTTCTAATATATTCACTCTTCGTCCAATCAATGGAAGATAAAAGCTTCACATGAATAAACAAAATGCATACATTGATTGTACATTATAACGTTTTTAATTAGATTGGTTTTTACCTTACAAAATACTAATTTAATAGTAACAAAACAAATCGCAGGTTAGTTTACAAACAGTTTTCAAAAATCTAGTTTTATAAATAACTTTATTTCTATGGACAATGTTAATGACGAATAAACGTATATTTAACAGATAAACATAATTATCAGCTGCTTTATTAAGTTGCATAGCCAATATGAACGGTAGACAAAATTAACCAAATGCTCTGTAACGTTGCATAGCCCATACATGCAGTGGACATAATTACAAAGTCCTTTGTTTTCTTTTATACCTAATGATACAATATGACATTTCTGCATTGAAATAACAGCAGTAAAAATAAACAAATTGTTATTTTCACCGGTGAAAGTTACACATTTTCGGAACTCTTTTTTCTATTTTTAGAATAACATAAATAACTATATATTTTTTTTCTATGATCACGAGTAAATTAAAATCAAGCTTCCACCGAATACAACAAATGTTCTTTTTTATTTTATGCCTTTTCACTGTGAATTTACATTAAGAAAGAGTTTGACTGGGGTAAATTTTCAGCGAAAGGAAACAGCTGTTTATAATTTTCTTGAAAAAGGGGCATAAAAAACCCCAGAAAATTTGTTCATGTCAGTGTAAGATCGTGCGCCACTCGTGAAAATATATTTGTAATGATCACTCGTGAAATAACACACGATCTTACACTGATACTAACAAATATCCTCTATATGTTTCATAGCCAATATGGACAGAAGACAAAATTACCAGATGTTTTGCTACGTTGAATAACCCATATAGGCAGTTAACATAATTACCACCTCCTGTGTACGTTGCATAGATAATGTGAGTAGTATACATACATACCAGTTGCATTACTACGTTGCATAGTCCATGTTGGTAGAAGACATAATTACCAGCTGAATTGTTACGTTGCATAACCTATACAGGTTGAGGGCATAATAACCAGCTGTTTTTGTTACTTAGTATAGCCCATATAAGCTGCGGACATAAGTATCAGCTGCTGCGCTACTTGTTTTCAGATAGACGCCGAAGCATGTTTGGAAGGAAACTTTTAGTATATGCGTGCTCTAGATCTTTCCCTTCATATAGTACCTATGTAACTATAGCAAACCCTCTATTAATAGTTTAAGTTTATGTTGCTTGCAGAGATTTGACGGCAACTTGGACGTGTGTCGAGAGGGCGAGGTGTGCGCGGACGTGTTCAACTTCACGCGCCTCAACGAGGACGGTTCCGGACAACTCGAGTCCAGGTTCATCCAGAATTGCCAGTGCCCGGGCGCACCGTGCCTAAACAGAACGAGTGGGCACCCGCAGCTGCTGTTCCGGGAAACCACCAAACAATCGTAGGTTTTTGTATTGGTAGTTTCTAAAAATGAAGAACCGTACATACAATTGGTGCAATTGTGTATTTATGAATATTAATCTGGTATAAAGTTATTTTAAGTAAAAGATCCAATACTAGTATTTTACATTGGCTAGTATACCTACATGTATTTATAGTGTTCGCAATCTGTCAAATTGTCATTAATGGTTATGGCTAAAGAAACAAGTTATAAATATAAGTACCTGATATTAGTTGTCATCTAAACCATTAAACGCGTTTCTGTAACTTCGTGAGACATAGACGAGATTACAAGCACATTTCCTAAATAGATAATATGATTAACCTTATGATATGCAAAAGCGTAATATATATTAACATACTTTTTAACGCAAAAAAGAACTTTTATTTGACTTTTATATGTTGATCTATCTCAATATGTGCATATATAAAGACGGTACGTCACTAAAGTAACGTCATTCTAGTCAGGTCAATAAACAATTTGACTCCCACTAAATTGCTACAAAAGGAACAGTTATTTTATATCATAGCAAAATTTAACAAAATCGGACCATCTGGAAAATATGTGTTTCAAGATGCTCCGCGTGATGACCATAAAAACCTATTTTGGCGGACATCTTGAAAAAACAAACATTCCGGATGTCCGGTAAGGTTAACTTCTGCTATGTTATTAAGGACATTCTTACCTACCAGGACCAGTTAAGATACTTTTTTTATCAATTCTTTCGTGGTTGATAGGGTATTGTTAATATATTGTCTCGAATATTCGTAGACAATGAAAAAAAAATCGTACACATGTTCAAAAGAATCAAATTGCAACTAATTACAATGACTTCAACGGAAAACTTCTCTGTGTGAATAACAGTATTATGCTTGCTTATACAACAACGCGATACCTAGAAACTATACTCGTTAAAATATCAGTTAACTTTTCTGGAATTGTTGTAATAACAAGTGACATGAAAGGTAATATTCAAAAACCAATTTGAGTATGTTTCTAAATGCCGAACATAAAATATGTCATTTACTGTCGAGCTTTTGTTCTTTACCTATACATACATTGGTTTATTATTGATTCTCAACACAGAATGCTCACTTGTGAAGAAGCCCGTATGTTCGACGTGTGTGCGCCCGGACAGATCGCCAAGGAGCAGCACAATATCGGCGATTATGTATACTACAAGGTAACTGACAATGTCTACTACAAGGTAACTGTCAATCAATGTCTACTACAAAGTAATGACTATGTCTACTACAAGGTAACTGACTATGTCTACTACAAGGTAACTGACTATGTCTACTACAACGTAACTGACTATGTCTACTACAAGGTAACTGACTATGTCTACTACAAGGTAACTGTCAATCAATGTCTACTACAAGGTAACCGAGAATCGATGTCTACTACAAGGTAACTGAGAATGAATGTCTACTACAAGGTAACTGAGAATGAATGTCTACTACACGGTAACTGAGATTGAATGTTTACTACAAGGTGGCTGACTATGTCTACTACAAGGTAACTGATAATAAATGTCTACCACACAGTAACTGAGAACAAATGTCTACTACAATGTAACTGAGAATTAATGTCTAATAAAACGTATATCAAAATGAATGGTATGGACTGTTTTCAAACAGATATCTAATAGTCAATGTTCGTAACTATGTCTTATACAAGGTTATCAAGAATCAATTTCGGTACTATGTCTACTTAAAAGAATTAGTGTCGGAAATTATGTCAACTAAAAGGAATACTACTCAGAAAAATGAGGATAAATGTCGGCGACTATATCTTGTATAAGGTAATTTAACATCAGCTTCGGTCACGGTATACGCTTCAAGATCATTGGAACTTAATTTCGACGATTTAATGTGATACACAATAATTGCTACACGTTATTTAGAATCGCATTCAATCACCGTATATATCACAAGAGCATTTTGAATAAATGTGTTCGAATATGTTTGATATGGGGCTATAATGTTATGATCTACAATTAATAAGTTGGTGTAATCTAGTGAATTTAATAGTACATAATTCATGTACACTTCTTTTAAAACTCTGTTTCGTTGTTCAATAAAAAAAACATTGTGAAATCTTTTTTGGTTTAAATAAAGTCCGTTACATAGTTTAATTGCAAAACAAACAAATCGGGTGTGTGACATTCTAATCACATACTATGGCTGCCCATTTCAGATCAACTGCGTGTGCCCGGCCAACGAGAATCCCGGCGGCTTCAAAGACAAGATGACGGAACAGAAGCGTTACTTGGAGATGACGGAAATTGAAAAGGCCTACGCCGACATGAACCCCCGCTCGCGGTTCTTCAAGTGCAGGGAACAAGGCGCGTTTTCGGGATTCTTCTAATCTAAACATTGTGAAGATGAGCGTAGGAATGCTTTCAACTATTCATCTATGAACTAGAAAGAACACAACGTAACTCCAAGGATACTGTTTTGTTCGCATTGTTCATTACAAGAAAAAAACACATACATGAACAGTTAGTAAGTGTCAATTGTTTTAAGCTTTGAATAACCCACTTGAAAACCAAATCTTGTTAAGTGTTGTTGTTTTGATATAAAGAACAACAATACCCCTGTATGAGCTATGTATCGATTTGTATTTGATAACATATATCAGCATTATGGTTACAAACAGTATTTTTACGTTACACATTAAACAAACATCCGCTCAAAACGATGACTATGAATTGTAATCATTGAGTTTTAAACATTCAGTATTGTTACTATTAATGCTCTTTATTTTTAATTTAAATAATCAGATTAATAAAGTTGATTCAACATAACGAACGAATTGGGCTATTTCATGTCTAAATGTGCATTGATTTTGAAATAATGGGTATAGATAAACAAAATGCGAATTAAGACCCACTTGTTATAACTATCGTTGCCAATGTGTCAAACCTGACTTCTCCGTTTACGTCAAAGCGCCTTTCATAATGGAATTATTATGTTTGGCGAGCTATTTGCACGCCAAAAAAAAATCAGCTTTACTAAACATGAGGCGTGTTTTTCTACTTGATGTTAAGAGATCAATTCGTAGTGTATACACTGTCTGCATGTCGCGTTTGTTTTCTAATAGCAGTGCAGAGACGACTAAGTGCTTCAAGAATTCCATGACCATGCAGCCGTATTTCAAGATTTTGAAAAGTAAGGTCTATGCAGATGGATTTTACGGATGTTTATTAATTTTTAACGTTGTTTTTCAAACAGCCCATATTATTTTGTATTTTAATTTATTATAAAACTATATACGATTTGCTCGCGTTACTTCATATTATCAGAGATCATTGTATTACATGAATCGAATTGAAACAAAAACAAGAACCGCAATATTTGTTAGTAAACACATCACATGTTTATATTTTGTATCGGAAGCGCTTGAATTTATGGCTTGGTAATTCATGTTCATATATATTTATAAAGTAAGTCGACAATCACGGGAGTTTATATATAATAACACGTACGAAATAAAACTCGTTCAATATAGTTCAACGTGTATGATTTTCAAATCAATTCCGATTTTATTTATATGTGTGTAAGGATACATACATTTCGCCAATACATGCTGTTAGTAACAAAGTGTTTCTTAGTATAACCAAACCAGTAAATTTTAAGATTATTTTATAAAAGGACAACAAATATAAGTAAACGCCTACATGAGAAACTTAAGCTCAAAGGTATTATACTCGGGGCAATGTTGAACTCCAGTAGCATAAATTCAAGAAACTTATGTGGAGGATCACTTTATGGTGTTATCTATCAAAATCAACACCTCTTGATAAGGACTTGATTCGAGAGAAATACGATTTTGTTAAAAGCCCATAAACACTCAAAATCAACGAATATTTTGAACAATATATCGAAAACAAAAGTTAACACATAAAAAATAATTTATCCGTATAGCATTAGCAAAAATGTTAACGCTAGATGTTGTTTGATAGCATAGATTAAATGCAATAACGAATGCTCATATTTAATTGTTTGTGTCACAATATATTCCAGGTATATTTCCAGCTACGATATCCGAGCATTAACGAGCGACACCAGATTTGGCTTCTGGCAGCTTCGGAAGCTCGACGTAGTTCTCATGAATACGTCGTTGTACCGACGATGCCCGAAGGCAGTCTCGCGTTGGCTCGTAAATGTGCGGATATCGTGGCGGAAATTGACATGGAATATATTGTCGCACCAAATATAAAGACGAGCTTTTTGTATCGCATTAAATCTATTTTACTATACCACATCGAGAGTTGAAATTTTGACGATTGCTTTCATGAAAACTGATTTTGTTTGGTAAACGTTATTTAACGCAATATTCGTTAATGTTGAGTATTTATGTTATTTTAATGTTAAAATTATTGATTATACACTAAAAGATAAACAAGACGAAAATATTAAGTACACTTTACCAAATAGAAAACTCATTTCAGACCCAGGCGCCTTCGGTATGGGTTCATATACAATTTTGGTCTGCCTAACTGGAAACAATTATGTGATTGGTCCCTGGTGATGTTTCTTTTGTGTGTGTACATAATCACGTTGCGGAGGATCACTATCTACAGTTATATTCTAGAGATCACAGCTCTGGGCCTTGTTGTATTGGAGATTATTTCAGAATGTATGTTCCTTTATGTTCATATTATAAATTAGTAGTGGTCACTAAATCAGAAGGGAAATTTGAATGAATTGTGAAGAATCCCTTAAGATGCTTACACAATAAAAGGCATATTCAATATAAGTTATTGTAAATGAGGTTACCCCAGCGGCAAGGCTAATGTTGACCCCAGAGGCATAATTTAAATAAACTTTGGAGAAGACCTCTAGATGCTACAAAGTGACAAATATGAAAGCCATGGCTTGGCAATTTCAAACCAGAGGATTTTAAGGTAGTGTCTTTATCTATGCGTGTGTATACCTGACGACCCGCGGGTCGGGGCTAGGTTAAACACAAGGGAAAATTTTGAACAAGCAGATGAATATAGCCAGCTTTGAAGCCATATGCATAATTATAAACCAACTTTGTTCAGGACCCTAGATGCTACCAAATATCATATAGGAAAGCCTGGAGCTTGATTGTTTTTAGATAAGAAGAATTGTTAATGTATTCCTAAATACTTGTACGTCTATGTTAAACTGATGACCCCCGAAGCGATGAAAGTTTTTATCATAAACATATGACAGCTGACAGCTCTAAACAGTGTGGTTTCAGAACCCGTTTTTTTGGCCCAGTTATGTTTTTAATTTAGTCGGTGAATTATATAAGGTTGAACAACTATGATCGAAATAAAACACTGAATATCTTTGCGTTCAATAATTGCAAAACAAAATTGTTCTTGCACGGATATGTTTGAACTGCCTTGCATGCGTTTTCGTCATCCACATCTGGTAAGTTTCTAGATGTGAAGGCCATTATCACAGTATCACAGTATCAAAAAATGGAAGCATGAGCTAGAGAAATTCAATCTGTTACTCAAGTAGAAAATGACTGCAGCCACTTTGCTTGTTCAGAACACAATTTAATACAATGTCCAAAAGAAAAGGAAAATTCATTTGACTAAAAAGGTTTTACAATGGCTGTCTTTTTGACGTACAGAATTTTAATATATTTATAAATTACTGGTTTAAGCGGATATTTATTCAAGACATAATTAGAAAGGAACGTTACAGTAACAATACGGTAAGATTGTCTGCTGTTTTATTAAAAGGTTAATGACTTAAAAAACGTGTTTTAAAGATTCCTTACAAGTATTGAATAATTACAACTGAAAATTGATGGGGTGTATGTGATATATTTATTTGTTCAACACAAACAAATAAAGTCAGCTATGTTTGTAGTTCTTAATTTCGTTTATAATCTGGAGCAAACACGTAGTAAAAAATCGTCTTTTTTCATGTCTTTGTTTTGATTTAATTTCGAAATACACGATCTGCATCACACCCAACAGATAATTAGATTGTACAGCAGGTAGCCAAAAATTAATTGAAATTAAAATATTGCAATATCATCTAGTTTCTTTGTTTGAAGCGTGAACCATATATCGAGTAAGTTAATGAATTACGCTTTTATACAATGTGACCTTATCGTAAAATTGCATTTAACAGAACCTTCTTTTTCATTAACAGTTCTAATATTAGTATTTTGTAAGAAAGTGTAAATTACCACACACGTGTCATAGCGTCCATTTTAAGATATTTAATTTACAGCTTTATTATGTTATGTACAAAAGTGTTTATAATACAACACACGTAATAAGACCTGTCGTTGTTTTCGTGATTATTCATTTAAAGCTCTATTATTATTTTGTAAGAGTATGTACATATTAACACACACGTATCAAGACCGAGCGATCGGTTCGTGATTTTCATTTAAAGCTATATAATTATTTAGTAAGACTATGTGTTAATATTCCCCCACACCTTACAAAAGTGATTCGGTAGTAACAGGGATAGCCATTCGTCGTTTATAATTAATTAGTTTTATGTGCAAAGCAATAACTTTTATAAACATATGTGTGCTTGAAATATAATTTGCATTGTTATTTCCACTCAAAATAGTTCATAACCTACGTCTGTGCGGTTCACAGAACCGTCGATCACGTCGTCTATATCTAGTTTTGTCTAACGAAGCGATAACATATCACATATGCTAAGACTCCCAGCATTAAGACAATCAAGATTTATTATTCCTTCACGAATTTGGTGTTTTAAACTACACATCCTTTAACAATGGTTTCATTTAAATTTAGTACATACTATGGTTTTAAGATTTAATCGAAACTGCGGTTTTGTTTAACTAATTGTGTACTGAATGTTCTTTAAGAAATGATTTTTTTTAGTTTAGGAAGTATTTTTTCAATATAAAGGTATGAGATCGGGCGTAATTGCGTTAGACAATACAACAATTAAAGATCGAATGGTAACTTTCTACACCCATTATTACTTATATAACAGGCATTTTACTGGCTCGGGCAGTTAATTTCACATTGTAAATATGTATATAAGCTTCCTTTGCAATATTTCAAAATCCTATTTCATATAGAATTATCCATTGAATCAACGCGACGCATAACAAAGCAAACAACCGATATATCATTTTTGGAATGATGCTTAACGCATGACAAAGCAATGCAAAACGTTCGTCCTGTCCTGATATTGTTCAATAATCGGACTTAATAAACTTATCAAGGTAATTTAAACGTCATGGAAATGTCAGAGACTTTGGCAACGGCCCTTATGATGCCAGTAACATTGCCTTGTCATATCGCACTTTTATTGCAAAGAGGCACAATGGGATATTTATTTCAATGTCACATGGTACATTGTTGCACCAAAGCGGCGATATGATGTTTACACATTCATGGCGGTTTGTGTGACAGTTAAGATGTATTTCTCGCAATGCCTAATTTACAGGATAGATCTATCCAGATATTTTAAATACCCAATATTAGCGTAGTGTAATATACAGTAAGTATGCATAGCATTCTAAAAGTGATTGAACAATGCAAAATGAAATCTAAAATTATAATCAGCGATGAATGTCCGATCATAACACACAAGAAAATCAAACGTTTAAACATAGATGTATATCAAATCTTTTCGTTTAACATTTATACTTTTCAAAATTTTTACAACACAGTGACAACAACATATTCTATATAAAGTTTTTATTAACCCATTTATGCCTAGCGTCTAGAAAAAATGCCTTGTCAAACAGAGTAGACCCAGATGAGACGCCGCATGATGCGGCTTCTCATCAGGGTATGCGCTGTTTGCTTAAATGAATTTCTGTAAGAAATATTCTAAATATAGAAATAAATATACTAGACATCCCTTATTTTGGAAATTAATTGATCCAATTTAGAAGGATGGGAGAGTCCACTAGGCATAAATGGGTTAAAAATACATCAGCCGCAAAATACAGCATGTTCTCATAAACCTCAACTAGGTTTTGTATGCGTATAAATGCATGTTAAATTCTTTAAGAGTTTAGAATGATGTCTGGTTTGCAACTTAAATACTCTCAATCCTATAAATTTCACAAATAATAGCAAAACAAGAAGTTCCAAAATTTCTTCAGATTTCTTTTGCCGTGGTTGAATGTGTTACGTTAATGCATAAACCATCAAAACGCAAACGTAGATGCCAGATCCCATTCCTTACTCCTCTTATGTTTTGGCAGCTAGCATTTATTCTCAATAAATACGCCGCAAATTATGTTTCACATAGCATTTATTTCTTCAATCTCGGCACGCGAAATTAAAAAGGGCGAACGTTGTCACTTTAACTCGACGATAAATTCGTTGGAAAATACCGTATTGAACATTAAGAAACATTGTTTGAGAAACGTTATCAATTTTGCTAACCAGCCGATGATTGTGTATGCGGAAAATAAATGGAAACTGTCGTTATAATATTTGAATTCACGTTCTGTATGTTTTAAGCGGTTTCAACGCCAAACCCCTTATTAGCGGCAACCATTTTAATAATTTATGTTTTTGATTGTGTTCTATGAAGAGAATATATCATGGGCAATTTGGTACTTAATTTTAATCGTCACAAATATTTCGCTCCTCGAAATGTTTTCGAGTTACACTTACCCATATTCATGATAATTAAATGTGTTATCTGCAACAATAGACGCGAAAGATTACTTCCCGCATATAGTTTATGTTGCTACAAGATATAACGCAATTTCTAAAGCCATCGAAATTATTTAAACGGAGTAGAGAAGTATAATGTAACGTAATAATTGGATTAAAAATTATCTGCATGTTGTGCTGGAAACGCATCAACCAACGTGTTTTGGATTGAGTCAGATGGGGAAAAACATTATTATATATTTATTTTTCAAGCAATTAATGAAACATTTACAGCTTCAAAGGAATGAACGCACTATAGGCAATCACAGATAAATTAAAAGTTGATATTTATTATGTTGGTTCCCTTGCCTAATATTGATAAAACAGTAACAAACCGAAAATAGAAAGTTAAGTTAACGCACAGTTTAAACAAAACAATTTGTGTAAATATATACAATCCTGAGGAAAGTGTCAATTAGAGAAGAACGCATATCTAAAACGTAGATATAAATACTTTATATACTGCTTTATTGCGTTGCATAGCCAATATGCTCGGTATACATAATTACAAGATCCTTTGTAACGTTGCATAGACGATATGGGTAGTAAGCTTACATATAAGCTTTATTGTTACGTTGAATAAAGTGAGATGATTGTATAAAATTGACCCTATCAACATTCAACATTGTTGCACATAAATCAAAATTGCAATTGAGATATATATGCTCATCAATATGTTTAAGCTGTCATTTTTATGGCCATCTTGAAACAAACTGTAAGCAGGTCCGATCTTCTACCCTACCAGCATCAGCTTAAATACCTGTAATAGCAATTGGTTGTGGGGGTCGTAATGTATATCAACCTGAATGATAGCGAATATTGGCAGAAAACCGTATTACTAGCCGCTTTGATACGTTGCGTAACCAATATGGGATGGTGAACTGATAATGGCCGTGAATTGTAGCAAACTGTTAGAGAGTATTTTTCATGTGTCACTAATTATATTTTGCCTTTTTCAATAAATACAACGGATGATGTTAAACAGATTAAACTCAGAGTTTGTTTTATATGAAATATGTATTGATTTTCAATCACAGCGATGAATGTGGTAGTGTTCTATATAAAAAATGAAGACTCAATACATATATTAAAACGATACATTTTCCTTTCGACTTCTTTATGTCAAGTTATTTACCGGCTACTTAGAGAAAATCATATGTAAACTGACACTAACTGATGCCTTGTAAGCAGAATCTACTCCGTTGCAATTGATTGGAAAATAGCTCAACGTAGTATCGCTCACGAGCGAAAACCTAAACTAATTGATGCCTGCGGCATATGACAGAAGGAAATAGCTTTATGTTCATGATGCCAATCTTCTGTGCACTAATATGTGATGGGGAATACAATAGTGCCTTTAGCCAATAGAAGTGAATGGTATTATAATATAAGGCGGTACAATATCTTTTAAATTACAAAGAAGAGACACCAAATACCAAAATAGTATTTAAGAGGACATTTGAGACTCTATGTTAATTATTCTTTGGTTTTTTGACACGGGCTAAGTTTTCTGCAAATGCTAACTTGTGTGACTTTAAAGGCATGGCAACTTATGAGATTTTTGTAGGACTTTTGTTCATTGGTGTGGCGGTCAATGCAAGAAGCAAAGGGAACGATGTTAACGTGGTGCACGTGATGATGAGATCACCTATTATATTTTTTAATAGTGAATTCTAAAAAAGAAACACATAAACAATAATTTAAATACGTTTTATGAAAACAAAACGAGTAGATTTTTAAGGTCCGCCACATCGACGCATTTTTATATGTTCGACACGATTTTGCGTTATTGATAAGTTATATGTGTGATAGGTTTTGCATAAAGAGACTTGTATTTGTTCGCATGTACTGGTCTCTCGTCAGTATTTTGTAAAACGAGCATGCAAACTGATTTACTGAGCAAGAAAACAATAATTGCCATAGTGTTTCAATGCTGAAAACTATGTATGACATACATAAACGTTTGTTGCACACTATGTGACCGAACAAATAACTTGAGTGGGATTCGTTGATTTCGGTTTTTCTTTTATTTTGTTTACAAAAATCACTGGTCAATGACTAACGATTATTATATATATCACGCCATCTACAAAATACTTTTCTCTCATTGGCTGTTTGACGTCACATGCTGACCCCATATATTCTATATGGTGTCAATAACTATATGGGGCAGTAGAAACATTCAAAATGGCCGCCCGGAATCGTCGATTCAACAGTAACAGCGCATTTGGATTTTCTACTGCTTTTCGATATGAGGCTGTATAAAATAACTGGCTGCTCAAATATGTTTAGTACTCTGTGACCTACAAAAGGACTTTCCGCGCTTTTCCTTTCGTTGGGTTCGTTATCAAAAATGAGTTTGAGGAGCAGAAAATTGAGATGCAGAATGACAGCACAATTTTCAGTGAAATTTACAAATAACAATTTAACTAGTGAAAATATTCATATGACATGCATGGATTAGCGAAATATGTGTACTCGACTTTCATGGAGAGTTATTTTAAGCCATAAACATTCAGTGTTCAACATAAATAATTTAAGTGAAAGTGTGTTTCCCTTTCCGAGCGGACCGTTTTTAAATTCATCATTCATGTCATCTTTACAAGAAAGAACAGTGGCAGGATTCTTGGTCAAAAATGGTAAATGACAAACATGGTTTGATTTATATGTTAGTGGATCTGCATTTTATCAGATTCATATGCATATTCTGCTTATTATGTTTGTTTAAACACCAGACCAAAACAACGTTACTGTAAACACATGTCTTTAAAAGGGAAATAGTTTTTTGTACTAATAACCCAGCTTCTAACATTACCCCCCACGAATTTTGGCTAAACTCAGAAGCAGAAAATTGAGATGGAAAGTTGTTGGCGTGATATAATCGTTACAGGGTTAGTTACTGACCCGATACGGGATATACGGTTCTGTGGAAAACCATATCGGGGCTCGACCTTCGGTCTCGCCCCAGTACGGGTTTCCACAGAACCGTATATCCCGTATCGGGTCAGTAACTAACCCTGTAACTATTAATACCTAGCATTTATTTTAAGTGCTTACAATGGAATGCACATATGTTCATTGTCAACTACATCGCAGAAATGACGTGTTGCTATGCTCTTTTAGATGTCTTATTCAGAATTCAATTAGTGACACTTAATTAAACGTTTCTTCGAACTTTGTAAATATTTTGCTAAAAAGAGAAGAGCACTTCTTCAATAGTCAATTTTGTTTACTGGGTACGCTAAACGCAACACCCACTTTTTTTCAAAACTCTATGATGATGATAGCCGGCTGAAGTAAATTATTTTGAGATTCATCTTTGTTTAAAAGGGCCTTTTCACGTTTTGGTAAATTGACAAAAGTGAAAAAGTTGTTTCAGATTCGCAAACTTTCGTGTTGCTTATGATATTCGTGAGGAAACAGTAATACTAAACATTCACCATGCTCTAAAATATCCATTATATGCATCTTTTGAAGATTTAAAACCCTGAAAATTATAAAGCGTTGCAACGCGAAACGATTGAATAATTTGGAGAGTTCTATTGTAGCCGTTATATTTTGTGAAACTACGAGGATTGCTTACATAAAGTATAAAATACATTCCTCATTGTGTGAGCACGGATTGCCGAGTGGTCTAAGCGGTAAACTTTTACTACATGACTCCAGGGGTCAGTGGTTCGAGCCAAGTTGAGCGTTACATTTTTTCTTTTTTTTTAAATTGTATTCTCGTTTTGATTTTCTACTGGAGCTTTTTAGTTGCAATGTTAACATTAATCAATATAAAGCACTTAATGACACACTTCAACACATGCCAACATCTGTGCAAGGCCCCTTTAATATGTTTATAATGAAATTCCATAAATCAGTAGGTTAGGTATTGTTAACTTCAGGATATGTTATTCACGATATAGGAAATACATAAAAAGCGCTGCTTATTTGATTAAATCTTATATTCAAGTATCACCATTTGCCAAATAAATCCAATTGATAAATAATATTGTCGTATTAACAGAATCATGTAATGTGGAAACTTATATAAACATAACCTTCCCTCATTCAAAAAGGTATTTTCAAAAACAGCATTTGCTCTGAGTTTTGTGTTATTTGATGAGTTTTGATGATAAACTTGTATGTGTGGACAATATACGTCCATATTTTTTATATGAAGTCCACATATGGGGATCCGATTATTAAATAATCTTATATTTTTTTAATTTATTAGCGAGACAAGTAATATAATGTAATGTAACACGGGCATGTATTAAATAATCACTTATTTAAAAATTACAAATAATGTGACTTCAATAAAATAAATGTCATATTGGCAGTAGATTCGTCCGTAAATCACATGTGCTCCTCTAAAACATGTTAAAAATTAGCTTCGTATTCCAACAAAACGATTTCAATACAAACATATGTGTGCCAAGTAAAGCCATCATTAAATTCGGAATAATCAGAAACGTGCTCTATCAGGCAAACAATCAGTTGAAACGGTCTGTGGAATCGTAAAATTTCCTGGGGCATTATGTACCACGACAATAGCAGACCTTTGTTCACAATGAACACGAATGAGAACAGTCTAGACACAATAATGCACTGTTGAATTTTTTAAACATGTATTATTGTTCATGATAATGTTTTTAAGTCCACTTAATTACGACTGGCTTTATACAGACTTTCCAAACTCGAATCATGTCATCTGCACTGATATAACATTTACATTATGTTTGCAGAAATGTAAATAGCAAAATGGTTTACGTCATACAATTGCGAAGTGAAGTTTGTACGTGAAACTGATTTATCATATAAAAATTAACTCAAATTGAAATTATTTAAAAAAAGGTAATGCGTCTCTTCATTACGCCCCCCCCCCAAAATAACTCACTTTCTTATAATAATAATTATTATTATTATGTTCATAAACATTGGGTGTGTCCATTATAAAATGCACTGCATTACAATGGACTTGTTCGTGTTCAGTGTGTGTGTTTGTGTATAGGTATAATCGTGTATTATGCAACACCATATGCAATTCGTTGTGCAGGGACACGTGTCAAGACATAGCGTCTTTTTTAAGATATTTCAATAACAGCTTTATTATGTTTTAAACGAAAATGTTTATATTAAAATACAAGTACCACGACCTGACGTTGTTTTCGTGATTATTCATTTAAAGCTCTATTATTATTTAGAAAGAGTATGTGCATATTACTACACATGTATCAAGGCCGAGCGTTCTGGTCGTGATTTTCATTTAAAGCTATATAAGTATTTAGTTAATATTCCCACACACGTTACTAAAGTGATTCATTAGTAAAAGGGATAGCAATGCGTCGTTTATAAATAATAAGTTTTATGTGCAAAGCAATTGCGTTATCACACATATATATCCTTGAGATATAATTTGCATTGTTATTTCTACTCAAAATAGTTCATAACCTACGTCTGTGCGGTTCACAGAACCGTCGATCACGTCGTCTATATCTAGTTTTGTCTAACGAAGCGATAACATCTCACATATGCTAAGACTCCCAGCATTAATACAATCAAGATTTATTATTCCTTCATGAATGTGGTGTTTTAAACTACACATCCTTTAACAATGGTTTCATTCAAATTTATTACATGTTATGATTTTAAAAGATTTAATCGAAACTGCGTATTTGTTAAAACAATTGTTTACTTCATGTACTTTTAGACTATGATTTTTTAGTTAAGGAGGAATTTGTTCAATATTAAGGTATTAGATCGGGCGTAATTGCGTTAGACAATACAACAATTAAAGATCGCATGGTAACTTTCTACACCAATTATTACTTCTATATTTTCTAACATGCATTTTAATTTCACACTGTAAATATGAATATGAGCATCCTTTGCAATATTTCATAATCCTATTTCATTTAGAATTATCCATTGAATCAACGCGATGCATAACAGCGCAAACAATCGATATATCATTTTTGGAATGATGCTTTTTGAATGATACAGCCATGCAAAACGTTCTTTCTGTCCTGAAATTGTTCAATAATCGGACTTAATAAACTCATCAAGGTAATTTAAACGTCATGGAAATGTCAGAGACTTTGGCAACGGCCCTTATGACGCCACTGATATTGCCTTGTCATATCGCCCTTTGATTGCAAAGGGGCATAATGGGATATTTTATTTCAATGTCACATGGTATCTTGTTGCACCAAAGCGGCGATATGATGTTTACACATTTATGGCGGTTTGTGTGACAGTTAAGATGTATTTCTTACAATGCTTAATTTACAGGATAGATCTTTCCATACATATAAAATATCCGCTATTATCGTAGTGTACATATACAGTAAGAATGCATAGCATTCAAGAAGTGAGTGAACGATGCGCATGATGCGGCGTCTCATCAGGGTCTGCGCTGTTTGCTGAAAGGAATTTCTGTACGAAATATTCTAAATAAAGAAATAAATATAGTAGACATCCCTAATTTTTAAAATAAATTGATCCAATTTAGAAGGATAGGAGAGTCCACTAGGCATAAATGGTTTTTTTTTAACATCAGAAGCAAAATAAAGCATGTGCTCATAAAACTATTTGTTGTTTGCGTATAAATGCGTGTTAAATACTTCAATAGTTAAGAATGATGTCTTGTTTGCAACTTAAATACTCTCCATCTTATAAATTTCACAAATAATTGCGAAACAAATAGCTCCAAAATTTCGTCAGGTTTCTTTTTAGCGGTTGTATGTGTTACGTTATTGCATAAACCATCAAAACGCAAACGTCGATTCCAGATCCTAATCTTTACTCCTCTTATGTTTTGGCAGGTAGCATTTATTCTATACAAATACGCAACAAAATATTGCATTTATTTCTTCAATCTTTGCAGACAAAATTACAAAGGGCGAACAGTGTCACTTTAGCTGGAAGATAGATTCGTTGGAAAATAGCGTATTGAACATTTAGAACCATTGTTTCAGAAATGTAATCAATTTTGCTAACCACCCGATGTTTTTGTATGCGGAACATAAATGGAAACTGTCGTTATTATTTTTGAATTCAAGGCTTTGTATGTTTTAAGCGGTTTCAACTCAAAACACCTTATTAGCGGCAACCATTTTAATAATTTATGTTTTGATTGTGTGGTTTGTAGAGCATTATATTGTAAGCAAATTTGGCAATTATTTTCAATCGTAATACGGATTTCGCTTCTCACACAGTTTTCGAGCTTCACTTACCCACATTCATGAATATTAAATGTGCTATCTGCAACAATATGCGCTGAGGATAACTTCCCGCATATAGTATTGGTTGCCACGAGATATGATGCAATATTTGGATTAAAAATGTCTGCATTTTGTGCTGAAAACGTGTTTCGGGGCGAGTCAGATGGAAGACAAGAACATTCTTCTATATTTATTCTTCAAGCAATCAATGAAAAATGTACAGCTTCAAAGGAATGAACACGATATTGGCAATCACAGATAAACTAAAATGTTGATAATTATTATTGTGGTTACCTTGCCTAATATTGCTAAAACAGTAAAAAACCGAAAATAGAAAGTTAAGTTAACGCGCAGTTTAAACAAAACAACTTTAATAAATAAATATAATCCTGAGGGAAGTGTCAATGACAGAAAAACGCATATTTAAAACGTAGATATAATTTCAAGCTGCTTAATTACGTTGCATTGCCAATCAACATGTCCGATAAACATACTTACCAGCTGCTTTGTAACGTTTCGTAGACGATATGGGCAGTAAGCATACTGCTTTATTGTTACGTTGAATATAGTCAGATGATTGCATGATATGGACATTATCAACCTTAAAGATTTTTGCATATAATTCAACATTGCAATTTAGAAAGATATACTCATTAATCAGTTGTGTGGCCATCTTGAAAAAAACTTTAAGCAAGCCCGATCTTGGTAACATTTGATATGTTATTAAGAACCTTTTACCCCACTAGGATCAGTTTAAATACCTGTTGTGGCAATGTGGTGTAGGTCTAAATGTATATTAACCTAATTAATAGCGAATATTGGCAGAAAACCGTATTACCAGCCGCTTTGATACGATGCGTAACCAATATGTGTTGGTGAACTGATAATGGCCGTCAATTTTAACTAACTGTTATAGAATATTATTATTGTCTTACGGATAATATTTTGCTCTTTTTTCAATAAATACACCACAAGATGTTAAACAGATTAGACTTAGATTTCTCATATGAAGTATTTATTTATTTTTAATCACAGCGATGAATTTGCAGTGTTCTACATCAATAAAGAAGACTCAAAACATATATAAAAACGGTACATTTTCCTTTCAATTTCTTCATGTCAAGTTCTTTATCGGCTTCTTAGAGAAAATCATATGTAAACTGACACTAACTGATGCCTTGTAAGCAGCAATATACTACGTCACAATTGAATGGAAAATAGCTCAACGTAATATCTCTCACGAGCGAAAGCCTAAACTAATTGATGCCTGTGGCATTTGGCAGAAGGAAATAGCTTTATGTTCATGATGCCAATCTTCTGTGCACTAATATGTGATGGGGAATACAATAGTGCCTTTAGCCAATAGAAGTGAATGGTATTATAATATAAGGCGGTACAATATCTTTTAAATTACAAAGAAGAGACACCAAATACCAAAATAGTATTAACGGCGGATATTCGATACTCTATGTTAATTATTCTTTGGTATTTTGACACGGGCTAAGTATTCTGAAAAGGCTAACTGTTGTGACTTTTGAAGCATGGCAACTTGAGAGATTGGTGTAGGACTTTTGCTCATTGGAGTGGCGGTCAATGTCAGAAGCTCGAGGAACGATGTAAACGTGGTGCACTTGATGGTGGTATCACATGTTATATTTTGAAAATTTGTAAACTTCACTAGCTTTGCAAAACATAAGAAATAACGAAAATATGTTTTGTGAAAAAAAGAGTAGATTTTCAAGATCCGCCATAGCGACGTATTTTTATATGTTGGCCACTATTTTGCGTGTTATAATAAGTTTATATGTGTGATATGGTTTGCATAACGCGACTTGTATTTGCTCGCATTTCCTTGTACAATCTATTATCATTATTTTGTATAACAATGATGCAAACTGATTTACTGAGCGAGAAAAAAATGCCATATTGTTGACATGATGTTAAAGATGAATGGCAAACACATACGTTTGTTACATACCATTTGACCGAACATATAACTTGGTTGGGATTTGTTGATTTTGGTTTTGTGTCTTTTATTTTGTTAAGAAAAAATAACTTGTCAATGACTGACGATTATTAAATATACCAAGCATTTATTTCAATTGCTTTCAATGGAATGCACATATTCCATTGTTAACTACATCGCGCAAATGACATTTTGTTGAGCTCTTTTAGATGTCATATTCAGAATTTAATATGAGACTATTAATAGAACCTTTATTCCGATTTAGTTAATATATTGCTCATAAAGGGAAAGTACTTCTTCAATAAACTATTTTGTTTACTAGGTACGTTTAACGCAACATTCACTATTTTTTCAAAACTCTATGATAATGTTAGCCGGCTGAAGTAAATTATTTCGAGATTCATCTTTTTTAAATATGTTTATAATGAAATTCCATAAATCAGTAGGCTAAGCATTGTTTACGTCAGGATATATTATTCACGATATAGTTAATACATAAAAAGCGTTGCTTATGTTACAGGTCGATAATTGAATCATTTATAAATAAAATGTATACATGCTTGAAATGGTTTTGTGTATCAGGTAAACTAACATCTATATTTATCTTCACCTGTCCACCTGTCCACTCTCCTTTGTTATGCTAATTCCCCTCTAGCGCTGACCAATCGTATGTATATAACATCAATCGTTGATGCTATGCCTTGTTGATGTTGTATACGTACGATGAACGGCATTCTTGATATCCGTAAATATATAGATCCGAAAATATATAGTATTTACTTATATAAACATAACCTTCCCTCATCAATAAAGGTATTTTCAAAAAAGCATTTGCTCAGAGTTTGGTGTTATTTGATGAGTTTTGATGAAATACTCGTATACGTAGACAATATAAGTCCACATATGGAGATCCGATTATTAAATAATCGAATATTTTTTAATTTGTTAGCGAGACAAGTACAATTATGTAATTTAACACGGGGCATGTATTGCACAATGTCAAATTGGCAGTAGATACGTCCGTAAATCACATGTGCGCCTCTAAAACACGTGAAACTTAGCTTCGTACTCCAACAAGAAGATTTCTAAACAAAAATGTATGTGCCAAGTAAAGCATCATTCAATCCGGATAATCAGAAAAGTGCTTTATCAGCCAAACAATCAGTTGAAACGGTCTGCGGAATCGTGAATTTTCCTGGGGCATTATGTACCACGACAATAGCAGACCTTTGTTCACAATGAACACGAATGAGAACAATCTAGAAACAGGATGCACTGTTGTATATTTTTTGTATAAGATTTATGATTGTTCATTGTACATTTTAATGTTTTAAGTCCACTTAATTACGACTGGCTTTATACAGATATTCCAAACTCAAATCATGTCATCTGCACTGACATAATATTGGCATTATTTTTGCAGAAATGTAAATAGCATAATGGTTTACGTCATACGATAGCGAAGTGAAGTATGTAAGTGAAACTGACTTATCTATTTAAATTGACTATATTGGAAATTATATTATAAATGTAAATGCGTCTCCTCGTTACCCTCTTTCAAAATAACCCACTTTCTTATATAAAAAAAATTATTATTATGTTCATAAACATTGGGTCTGTCAATTATAAAATGCAATACATTACAATGGACTTGTTCGTGTTCATAGTGTACGTGTATAGGTATAATCGTTTTTATTGCAACACCATATGCAATTCGTTGTGCTGGGGCACACCCGGGTTCTCAAATAACGCACCATCAGTCAAGGAATATTGCCATTGGCCCATCAACTGGATACTGTTCAATGCTTTCAAGTTGAATGCTATATGATAATAAGCCCATTAATAAACGTGGAGATACAAAAAAAATACCACTTGAGAGTATTCCGTGCCATTATTCAATCAGAAGAACTGCTTATAATGATTCCAGATTTTGATGCATATTTAATGTTTTAAAGGTGAAATAGTTAACAGTTAAACATTGTTTGTACAGACGTTTTTTGTAGGTGTAGGAATGCCTTCAAGCAAAATTAACTTTTAACATCTTAGTGTCTTGTCATTGTAAACCTATGACTGGGCTTTCCTTTTGCACGACGCTCACTTTCATGGAGGTTTTCGTTTAAAAGGAGTCTTTTCTAAACCAAAATCAAGTTAAGGCGAAATGCACGTTAATAGCGAATTCCATTTGAATCTCCGTTATATTTATGGCGGAATGTAAATAAGAGAGTAAAATCAAGGTCTCACAAGTGTAAAACATGTATCAATGCTTATACTTTTGTCATTTTTTTATCAAACATTAATGCGATATGCGTAACATTCATTGCGAAACACATCTTTCCAACTTTAATTTCGTTATGACTGGCATAAACATACCTCAAGGCAATGGAATGGAAATTTAGGGTACTTGTTTGGAATTTAAAAGCAAGCTGTTCAGAAATGAACTCTCCATTATCCACGTTAACTCTGATTTGCTTGTTTCTGCGATCAAGTGTAGTAAATCGTTACTCTATATGTGTGAAAAGCACATCATAATGCAAAACACATAAATATTATAACAGTTTATTCTTTACAGAGAATAATATAACGGCGAATACGGAATAGTCAATAATTGTCCACTCCTAATTATATACCACCTAGTACAAAGGTATGTGTTAACGAATACAAATTATTTTTATAATGAACGCTGTAAGCTTTGGGCATGCATTGAAAATTATCTCGGATTTTACTTCCAGAATCAGGTATTCCTAGTAATTAATATTTGTAAGGGAAATACAGATTATAGTTAATACCAACACCTAGATCTTATAAATATATTACGTGTATTAATTGATATATGTGATGTCTTGCAGCAGACGTAGTAAATGCTCGCAAACATCATCAAACAAATCATACGCCATTAGATCATGAACATGTTATCATTGATCGGCTTTACAGAGGTATTGACAAAAAATAGTATAAAATATATGTTAATCAACACTTATTTATACACGGGCGTAGATGGACTAGGATATTAAAATTCCGGTCGTTATGTATGAAACTAAACATACATTACCGATTTAATGAAAAATCTATCTCTTGAATCTGTTCTGTCTGTCGGAACCATGCAAGAGACATTTCATTATTTTAAACTATTAATAAGTCTAACTGAACTGTCGTTTTACAATACACAGTGTACAGTTATTTACACACAGTTGTTTAACCTTTTATTGTTTTAATTCATCATTACGAAGGAAACGTTAAAGTTACAGTAACGTAATATTGTATTTTGTTCATGTCAAATATTTTGTCCCCAAATCGTTTGATAAAGGAATGCTTACAGTTATTGAATAGTTACGAATAGCAATTGATGAGATGTATGTTATATGTGTATATATTTATCACAGGTGTAAATTAAGCTCCATTTATTATGTGCTTAATTTCAATTCTGGAACAAAACAAAATTGAACTGAATGTATGTTTATGTCTTTGGTTTGATTGAATTCCTGAAAGCACCTACTGCATTATGCCCACCTATGATCATATTATTGTTAACAGATGGTAGCCACACATTTATTGCCATAAAAAAGTTGCAATGTCGTGTAGTTGCATTTGTGTTGTCTGCATCGTTGATCATTATGCCACCGTAAGAAATAATATACATGTTTATACCATGTCGCCTTATATTGAAATAGAAAATAACAGAGCGTTTTATTCGTCACATTTCATTTACAGCTCTATTATTAATTAAGAAAAATGTGTATTGATAACCAAATACTTATGAAAAGTAATCAATTTCTAACATAATAGCCATTTGTTGTTGTCATCAATGCAAAACAATTACATTTTTATACATGTTGAAACTCTAAATATAATGCCCATTGTATTTCTATTTAAAACAATTTAATGAAAACCTATCTATATGATATCTTTTGTGTCGAAAGCCTTTTTACTTATTGAGACATCCCTCGATTCCGTTTCTTGGGAAGCACGAGTACCTTGTGTCTGCAGAACGCTCCCCGAATAGTTAATGATGTTGCCATTTCCTACCCGCTAGGCGGACCCCTTATCAACAACTCCATCGCAACCTGTATTCATATGCAGACCTCAATGTAAAGAAGAAATACAACAAATACAATATATTTGCTAGGTCCACCTTTCCAGTAATATCCGATGTGCGGCTTGCGGAGACAGACGATATGGAGGTGTCCGTTAGGTTGACAGAACAATCTATCATACTTTGCCTAGACTTAATTGGAATACTTTGCCTAAGAATGGATACCAAATCACATGTGCTAAGAATTCCGGCACTCCGAAAATCAAAATTTATTATCTCTGCATGAATGTGGTGTTTTAAACGGCAGTTGAGTGTACCATGCTTTCATTTAAATATAGTATATAGTTTTTTTAGAAGATATTATCAAAACTGCGGATTTGTAAGTTTGTTTTACAATATTTGTACTGATTTAAGATAATACTAATATGGTTTTGTAAACGATTTTTTCATGCAGTACAAATATATTCGATAATTCCGGTCGGCAAAACAACTGTCAAAGGCCGGGTGGTAACTTTCTAAACACAATATTACCCATATATTTTTATAACAATATTTAATTGACTCAGGCTGTTTTCCACATTAACATTCATTTTGCAGTATTGCATCATTCATTTTTTTAGCATATCCATGAAATAACGTTACACATTACAACGCAAACAACAGATCATTTTGGATTGGCGCATTTGCGGTTGGACGACCGCGTATACGTCGGTCTTGCTCAGAGAGTTTTCAATTATCGTACGTAACTAACTCATCAAGGCAATTTGAACTCCTGGGAAATGTCAGAGACTTCAGCATTAATACGTAGTACGCCAAACATATAGCATGTTGCTACCTTGATAACACATTTATGGCGGTTTTGTGGCAGTTATGATGCAATTCTCCCACTGCTATATTTACGGGATGTATACTTTCAACCATTACACATATATATTACTATCCTATTTATAGTTAGTATGCATTGTATTCCAGAATTAAGTGAACGATGCGAGAAACGAAAACTGAATTTATAACCAACACAATCGTTGAATCTTTGATCCTCATACACAATAAAAACAAACTTTTCAATAAAGATTTGTTGCAAATATTTTTGTTCATCTTGCATTGCCAAACAATCTTAAGATCACAATGGCAAACATAAAACTGTACTCTCAGTTTAAACACAAGACAAAGAGATCTAACGTAAAGTAAATCAAATAATATACTATAAGTAACTGTTTTATACGTAAAATTGCTACGCAAAATACTTCAATGTCTAGTTTGAAACTTAAATAATCTCCTATAGTATTACAAAACTAATAATGTTTTTAGTTCCTAAACTTCATCAGATTTCTTAATCCGTGGTGGAATGCGTAAAGTTAGTTCATGACCCATCAAAACTTTTGTTTAAACAATATCGATTAAAATACAAACTACGTTGTCGGATCCCATTCATAACTTATGTTTTTTTTTAATGATAAATGTTTTCTCTCAAAAAACGCCGCAGATTGCGCTTCACATTATATTAATTTATTGAAGCTTGGCAGACGTAATTTCAAAGAACGTAAAATTTTACTGTAATTCGAAGAGAAAACGCTGGAAAAAGCGTAATGATAATGCATACACATTTATTAAGACATGTAATTAATTTTGCTAACTTACCGGTGTTTGTTAGGCGGAAAATAAATGTAAACTGTCGTTATTTAGTTTAAATTGGAGGCTCGATATGTTTTAAGCAATTTCAACTCCAAACTCTTTTAAGTGACCCCATTTTAATAATTTATGTATTTGAAGTTGTAATAATTGTCCTAATAGTATGCGGAATTGAACACTTAGCAGCGATGGCAACACGAATTCCTCTCCTTATAATGTTTTTCAAGTGTTACCTACCGAATATTTATGAAGTCGAAATGACCAAACGCGTGGACAGTACTTCTAAATATACATGTATATAAATATAGTTATATGAAATCGATAATATAGATAACGATGTGTTTCTTTTGAAAACCATTTTCAACGAACAATAATATCACAACATTCGACCATGGAAATGTATAATTATTTAACAAATTTAATAAAAGTTATCAGAACACTATTCTATTTTGTGAAAGTGCTGATTGAATATTTACATTTTTCATAATACTTTTCATGTCAAAACCACAGTTCTTGCTAGCCTGACCTTGCATGTTGGTCGACAAGAGACGAGATTCGCAGTAGATTTACATCCTGAATGAAACCTTCTTTCGCCTACTCAAATGTAGTTTACGGCTAGACGACCGTGCTATATTTTCGTCCTGTCCAGATATTGCTCAATTATCGGAAGTTATTAAGTCATTGGGCAATTTCGACTCCAGGGTAATGCGAGAGAGGTATGCATGGTTCCATATCACGCACAAACTCTCGCCTGCTTATCTGCAGTTAACACATTAATAGCAGTTTATGTGGTAGTTATGCTTTCATTCTCACACTGCTTATTTACGGGATAGATCATTCCAGAATTATACAGAAGTAAAACTAGCGCAGTGTACGCATATATGAGGTTTGTATGGTATTATAGAATTAATTATATGAACGAAACGAAAACAAAACGTACAGCCATCAAAATCGATGAATGTCCCATCATCTTTAAACAAACATACAAATAGAGATTTTCAACCTAATCTTTTTTTTTTAATCTTTCATATTTCAACGCACAAACCAAATATTGTATTCAACGTTTTTTTAAATGAAGCAAAATTGAAAAAATGCGATCTGATGCTATTTTGGCATGTAGCATTCATTCTCGAAAAATACGCCAAAAATTGTGGTTAACAGTACATTCATTTCTTTAAGCTTTGAAGACGAAATTACAGAGGGCGAGATAGATCGTTACAAAAATAAAATAAAATATTCTATATAAATAATATGAGTTACAGTGTAATGAATATTTTTGGTTTGCAATGATATACCTTCTAAAAAGATAAACATCATTTATTTGAAGACACAATTCTTTATAGGGGCACTTGCCATGACTTTATTTAAGAATGTATCTGTGTTCATGAGGCATGGAAACTAGTGTTGTTAAATTGATATATACTATTTTGCTTGAAGGTTGGAGACTACATGAGACGTTGACAGATGGCGGGAAACTCTCATACACCGGAGAGAAATCGGTAAATAGATGGACGTAAAACAGTAACCGCTGATTCGTGTCGAGTTCTTTTTTATATAACGCATGATCTATCTTTTTATTGTTTAATTCAATTTGGCTTGGAATGCTTTTTGAGAAAATGAATGGTTCTAAGATTCTCTATGCGAAAAAGTTTGACTTTATTGTTTGTGTATGTAATTGATTCTACATATAATTTGTGAATGAAATCGTTAAGTTTATTGTGACCTACAATACTTATTCATTAAACCAATGTCATAATTGTATTGCTTCACAAAAACACAATGCATACATTCATTTTTTAAATTATAACCTTTATAATTAGTGCGTTTCGTACCTTGCATAATAATAATAATAATAATAATAATAATAATAATATATATAATTATAGACGAAGAAGAAGAAGAAGAAGAAGAAAGAAAATTATTAATAATAATACAATAACACATTGGACATAGAAGATGAATTAAACGTACAGTTACCACAACAGTAGTTTTATAATAAAATACCGAACAGTGGAACACGTCAATGACCAACAAACGAATATTTAAGAACGTACGCTGCAGTTTTATTGACTGTGTTGATGAATATAAAATGTGATAATGTTTGGAATTTAGCTAGAACTATCAGCTGTGGATTAATGCGATTTTTTCTCCGTGAGGGTTAACCTCGCAAAATTCCAGAAACGACGAAATTTAGCCCAATAATGATACGACTTTTCTCTATATACATTTATGACGATGATGAATATTTAATTTCATATAATAAAACATCACATGGATATGAACAACATTTTTGGGGTAAATGAAAACAAATATTATTTCTGATTTTCAAACATAAAAATTCCACTCATTAATATACAATATTATTTTCTTATTATTTACCATCCCGTACGTGGAGTTCAATCTAACATTCCTAAATGGTTCATAGGTTATCTAAACAAATGAGAAAAGTAAGGACAAACAGCTAGTTTATTATTGTCGTTAGTTCACAATAACAGTTCAACTGCATATGATATAATACAATATAAATTGCAGTCCAACAATAAATGTTACACAGTTAATAACGATTAAAAAGGCATTACATGCATATCCGTTTCTATGTGCTCAAAACTATGTGGGTAATTGTTCTGTTGAATGTTTAACAAATGCATCTGATTTAGAATCTTTAATATACTATTGTATTGAAGGCTGGTGTTTCCCCATTCCCGAATACGGGCCTTATCAAATTCCCGTATGCTACACGTGGTTACATGGCGTGTGTTTAATTGTTCATATTGTCACACAAATATTATGAAATATTTGAGACTATTTAGGTAGATGATGCGAGAATCAGCTTTCCAACTTATAATTGGGCAGTTTTTACACTTGATTACATTGTACAAAATGTCAACACTGAGGAAAACTAAATTATTAAAATGATTACAATAAAACATTTTTATCTGTCAGTAAGATGACAATGCGTTCAGCAGGACGTTCGTGTATCATGGCGGTATCATCTGTCATACTTGATCTCCATATTAGAACCTAACTTTTAGAAAGTGTCGACCTTCAAATCGACTAAAAATATCAGATGCATCCAGAAGACAGAGGCAAAAGTATTGGTATATGTTGAATATTTCAAATACTGCTCGTTACTTTTATAATGACTGACGCAAATGATCTGATCCATAATCAGCAATAAATATTGGTATTAATTGACATTGAAAACTGTTAAAATTGTGAAAACGACTAGGTAGTGTAACACAAGTAGACAGACGAATGTAATGCCCCTTCCTGTCTCTACGTAAAGATATAACTGCGTGTTTGTATAACGAACACTTATGTCACAGCATTCAGTCACTCAAGATAAATGACTGTTCTAAAAAGGTGGTGATACTAACATGTGTATCATTTAGACAGGTACTTTTGCACTGTACATAACAATGCCATTGTAAATGTTACAGTTATTAAACTATAAAATGTTTATAACGTATCATAACACTATAATAATGAGTTAACCTTTCTATGAATTATATTTATATTCCCATAACGCTATTCATAACAAAACTTTGTTTTGAATACCTTGCAAATATTAGTTGGTCGACGACATACTTTTGTAGAAAGATTAAGTTTATGAACCAAACTAAGGAGAGATCATGGCTGAATGATTTAATTGCCCTAGATAGGATTTGCTGTGTGAAACCTTATTCCGCATACTCAAACTGACTTTACGGTTAGACAACCGGCTATACTGTTGTCCTGTCCAGTAATTGTTCGATTATTGGACAGTATTAACTTAACATTGCAATTTAGACTTCGGGGTAATGACAGAGAGTTAAGCAAGAATCCATAGCACGCCCATTATATCGCCTGATAATATGCAGTGTACACATACATGGCGCTTTGTATGGCAGTTACGATGCAATAATCACGTCGCTAAATTTACATGATGGATTATTCCAAAAATATAACCAATCTAGTATTAGCTTAGTGAATGCCCCCATGCATTGTAAATTGTATTCATGAAGATAAAGGGTGCAAGAAGTGAAGACACAAATTATAATCAACCAATTCAATGTATGCCCCATCATCATAACAAAACAATAACCTTTAATGAAGATTTACAAGGAACATTATGGTATCTTGCAAAATAATATTGATTTGAACATTTCAATAATTCAAAACGAGATCAATTTTTTTTATCAGTTAATAATAAAATTGAACTATTTCTTATGTTTAAAGTCGTTGTCATGTATTGTATGCCTTTCTAATGTTATCGTGATATAAAGGCAAACTAGGATACCATTTTTCATCCTTAACTACTGTTTTGTTTTATCTAAAGTTTCTTGTTGCAAAATACGCCGCAGATTTGGTTCACATTACATTTTTTTCTTAAAGCTTGGCAGACGAAATTACATAGGACGGATGAGATTACTTTAACTAAAACATAAATACGTTGGAAATTATGTAGTAATAAGCGGTTTCAACGCCCCCTGTTAACCCTTCCAATGACTTGAACCCATTTAAATCATTAATGTTTGTTTATGTTTTGTTTATAGTGTCCTACTATTTGGACACTAAATAGCAATGGTCAAAATAATTGTTCTCCTCATAATGTTTTTTGAGTTTAACTGACCATGTATTAATAATGTTGAAAATAAACACACAGAAGTAACATAATAACATATTGATTACTTTTTTTACATATAGTGACCTCTAAGATTGCTTCGGCAGCTCCCGGTTATGTCGCAATTATTGAAAGCTATGTGCTCATGGTAAGTTTACCAACTTATAAAATCTATGTATAGGCACGTTCATGCAATGCAATAATAAGATATAACAATTACAGAATTTTCCGCTGTAAATGCATCCATAAAAATATGATGCAATTAGTAATATAGTACAAAGCTGCAACTTTCTGAGACAATATCATATCCTTATCATATCCAGTATAATGACACCGTGTGTATCGATATTGAAACCATTGGTATAGATTCACTTTCTTTTTCCGAATGCAGACCGACTGATAATAATTCACGCTGCGAATGTATCAAGCCGTTTGTTTATTATAGCTGTTAAGAGATCAGCCCTCGGTGTGTTCACCGTAAAAGGGTTTCACGCTAGCTTGTTTGCATAATATTTATTCAAAACTAATATCAAAACCTGTATGCCATGTTTGTATTTTTATTTAATTCGATTAATATCGAAATGTAACACAATAATAAAAGTGTGCTTTTATTCCGTACAATAATCAGATACTTATGTGTTCCACCTATCTGCATTAAAAAATACCCTTTGTTCGTCTTGTCCAGTAATTGTCGATAATCGGACGTTATTTAGTCATCATTGTAATTTCGATCAAATGGCGATAGCATGGAGTAATGCATACAATTCGATAGCACACAAATAAGATCGCCTGATTATATGCAGTATACATATTCGTTGCGGATTTTGTGGCAGTTATGAAATCAGAAATATAGAGTATCAACTCCTAGCATTTATATTGTTAAGCTTGGCAGGCGAAATTAAGAATGGTGAACAATGTAACTTTAACTCGAGTATAAATACGTTAGCGAATAGTGTAATGATACGTAAGAACCATTTATCAACAACGTTTTTAATTGTCCTAACCAGCCGTTGTTTGTTGTGCCAAAAATACATTGAAAATGTTGTGTGTTTAATTTCGAGGTTCAACATGTTTTAAGCGGTTTCAAGCCACAATCCTTGTATTAAACTAATCGAATGCCTTGGATCCATATTAATAATTTATTGTTTAGATGTGTTGTGTTTAATGTTCTCAAATAATGGGGAAAAGGGCACTTAGTAATAATGGTACCACACATTTCTCTCATCAAAATGTTATTGAGTTTTACTAGCCCTATTTTCATAATGCTGAAATGACCATACGACTGGAAGTACATATAAAATATATCTACATACAAGATTGCTTCTGCGGCATACGTTATTGTTAAAATATTCAGCAATTGGAACTAAACCCGAGCGACATCATTAACTTAACCTTCTGTAATTTAAGGGATGTTGCTGCAGTGTTGCTGATTTTGTTTCACCTAATATATTTCGTTCAAAATTTATATTCAAGTACTACATACAAATTCTATCTGAAAAATGAAATAAAAATATAGGGTCACCGGCCTTGTTTTTATTTTATTCACCATTTTATAGCATGTACTTTTTCATTTAAACGGGAAAATCTCTAATTGCGTCAAACCAATTAGTAACCTATGAAATAGACAATATATAGATATAATATAAGCTGAGATACATAATATACCATTTAATTAAACAACACAATGCCAAACAAATAGAGAACACAAGTTAAATTTAAAAAAAATGTTTATGTAACCCCAAAATACATTAATTTTTTACTTTTTTTAACACCAAAATGTAATTTAAAAAAGTTCTGCCAAATAGAATTCTGCAAAACTGCTCAAATATGTTCATCTACGTGTTGCCATCATAAAACAAAAAATAAAATAAAAAAAGGGGGTCACCGCACTTTTAAAAGAGATTTTTTGTTTTAACTATCTCTACCGTCAACATCAAATTTCACAAAATGCAGCAATTAGGCAAAACCCAAGTAACGGTACATAGATTGTAAGAAATATGCATAAACATTAGACATTGTTTACAATCTTAACTGGGATCACAACAGCTAACCAAAACACATTAATAAAAGACAATATTTAATCACATACATAATACCATACAGTATCAAACTCGATCTTAATCATTAATAACTTACATGTACGTGTTCACAGATTTCGGCATGTTTTGAAGTTTGTAAAAAAAAAATGTTTTGAAGTTTGTAATTAAATGCCTTAAATTAATAAATGTAAACGACAGGACTAAAGAGCTCCAGTATAAAACAAGAATGGAATTAAAGAAAGTAAAAAAGTAACCAAAAAATGTTGACCCCACCTGGGATCGAACCATTAACAATTATTTTATGAACCAACTCGTTCAATTATGATGATTGTGATAACAAAAATATTGAGTTGTGATAATAGCATCATCGGTGTTGCTATAAATATATCCTCGGATAAATAAACTGCCGCAACACCCCTTAATTAAAAAAATCAAACCAATCCAAAATATCCTAAATCTTGGAAAAAAATGATTTTTAATTGATAGGTATTTTTTTTTAATTGAATTGATAGGTACAATTTTTTTTACAATTTTAAAAACATTTGCATTCCCATTTCAAAACAACTATTTTTTAACAATCCGCATATAAAATGTAACAATCACATGTTCTCATTTTGAAGAATGGAATAATTATGATAAACACTTTGTAGAGAATATTTACGAAAAACAATAAACTTCAACTTTTCAAATGCAATCACTGGAATAGCCTAACAGCGTGGAAAAACAGAAAACATACATTCAGTCAAATTATAACTTATATATTTAGTTTCCTTCGTACTTCTCTTAAAATTATCAAACCTTAAAAAACGAAAAAGACGGTGAAATAAGCGTACAGTTTCAACTAAGCTTGTGTAAAAAATAAAGTACCTACAATTCCAACATATTTAATTACGTACACAAGCATGAATAAAAGGTAGACATAATTGCAGTTCCTTTGTTACGCTTTATAGCCAATATGAACAGAATAAATATTTACCAGCCGCTTTGTTAGGTTGCATAGCCATTATGGACAGTATACATATTAAATAGCTGCTCTGTTTCGTTGCATAGCCAAAAAAGGCAGTCGAAATAATAACCAGCTGCTTTGTTGAGGGTTTTAGTCAATATGGGTAGGACACATAATTACTAGCTGATTTGATACGTTACATAGCCAATACGGACATTATACATTATTACCAGCTTCTTCGTTGCGTTGCACTGTACATTATTGTAACATCAGCTTTCATATAATCATGACACTAATTTGATATCTACCTGATATTACGCTGCCTGAAATTAGTTTTTATATAAAGCCAACATGATGTTGTTATATCGGTTAATGTTTGCAGAAATATCATATTACTTGGAATCAACTAGAAAGGGTTTAGTTTGGTTAAATAGAATCAGATTCATCAAACCAAGTAATTTGATACCAATGTATTGGGGACACATAAAGCAAAAAAAAAACAGCAAAAACTATATTTTCAAATATAAAGCGTAAGTGTTTATGATATCATTGTTAACACGCCACATGTCAAACATCATATTCATCACCGAAAATATATACATTGAATACATTTTTTGAAGTAGAGACTTAAAGCTATTATAAACAGGAAAAAAACTGTCTAATCCGTGTCTAATAGTTCATGCTCGGTACGAATAGAACAACGGCTGGTTAGCCTCGCCTTGTCACAACCACGCCGAAGACGAGTTTGACCTTCGAACGTTTACAGCAATTAATCAGGTAGAATCCAGCAGTTACATAATCGCCTTTTTGTTTTTTTTATTTTTGATGAATCGTGAATTCAACACATTTCGATGATTACATGTAATACATATGTTTAAACTTGGTTTGTTAAACATGTGTACTATAATACATTTCTTATGATTGATAAAAACACGGAAGGTGCATGTAATCAAGACTTAATAAAAAAAAAATTGATCCCAAATTAGTATTATGATCCATTGTAAGAGGCAGTCTTGATACCATTCTTTAGTCTTATATTTCAGACAAAAGACAGCATGCGTATACAATACAGGACACAACATACAATACATCACTTATATTGATTACAGTTTAATATTAAAATTTGCCTTACAACATTTGGTGAAATAATGAAAGCGTTGGAGACTTAATTTGGTTTAAGGGTGCTCCAAACCTCACACTTAGCCTGGAACTAATCACAAAACACTCTCGTGTAAATAGACGTTACTTAGTAGCATCGGAAGTGAAATTAAACAACATTAACACGTATATCAGTTTGAATTAATAACAATTTTGATAACCCAAGGGTTAAATAGAGATACAAAATTGCAACTGTCTGACGCAAGATAATATGCAGATAATATTCAAATTGATGTCTCCTTGTGCATCGTTGTTATAATAAATGGAAAACATGCAATTTATTTTGCAGAATGCAGACCCACTGATAATAACTATCGCCACCAATGTGTTAAACCAGACTACTCCGTCGATTTCTAACCGCCCTAACTTAATGGAATAATTATTGTGGGCAAGCAATTTCGCGCAAAGATATCATTAATCAATCATGCTTAATATGGGCCTTTTGTTTCTTAGAGATGCTCAGAGATCAACAGTCATGTATATCAAATATATTAGTTGGTTTTACGATAGATTTAGTCATGGTTACTTATTGTAAAATTCAAATGCTGCATGTTATTTGTGCATTTTTATTTCATTTTTATTTCATTCGTATGATAAAACTATATCGACATGTAGCCTAATTAGATATTAAAAAATAAGTATATCGCATTAATCGACATCAATAAAATACCCACACTAATCATTTGCAACATTAATCGTATGGCATGTAAGTAAACCGATAAAATTTTAATATAATGCCTCATACGCGCTTGCATTTATAGTTTTTCATTTTCATCTATGTTTATAAAGTTTGTGAACTATCACGAAAGTTTTTACATATTAATATGCACCGCACTTATTCAAACGTGTAAATAGTGTCATTCGTAGCTCATAAATCATTACCATCAGCTTTTTAAATAAATTCCGATATGAATTATATGTGTGCAACCCTTCGTTAATTTCGTTGATACTGTTTCTAACACATCGTCTATTTATACAACTGGCACAAAGAAGTATTAGAATATAATACAAGAGGAGAAGGGAATCCTTGAACGGTTTTATGATGACTGTAGCTTAAAGTTATAATACCCAAACCCTTGTTTTGGGCTATGTTGGATAAACAGTGGCCTAAATAAGAGCTACACTGTACGATATTAAGTACCAATATTTACACCTATGGCTCTGATCATTACATAGACTAATGTTATTTTGCTGTACAAGTCAATACAGAGTATCTCATATAAAAGTGTCTTTCGTTATCTAAATAACCGTTTCAGGTATGGCAAATATAATTGAAGCAACCTTGAGTATACGGACCGGTCTCAAAATATGGACCACGCATTAATTTTCGAATGACGCCATTGGGTTACATAAAGCTAAGATGCACTGTGCGAGACGCATCATTAGTTTCGCTTTTGAAATGTGCGAGTGTGTAAAACTGGAAAAAAATTAGCATCAATAATTGTTGAAAGTTATTATAAACATCACACATTTCATATTTATTATAAGTGTAAAAGCAATACACGATTAGAATTAAAATCGAGACTTATACGTTTTTTGTTAGTTTATAAGCTTTTTAAATCATTGATTTTTCTTTTATTGATACACATGACAAAACATATCAGTACCATATATGATATAGAAAACCCCACTTCTGGCCAAATGGCACAGTTACCAGCATCTCCGACCTTACCTGTGTACATACTAAAAGCTTCAATATAATTACTTACTATCTATTTGATAACACCCTGATAGGTCCCGTAAAACATGCAAAGGGGTATAGCTTACCACACGGAGTGCCTCAGACAGTTCCACATGTGCCAAGGACTCAATGTGTAAAGTTCCCTAATATTCTGGACCAACAAGGCTTTGACCGGGAAGCCCGTTTGTCATGGCAGCAGCATCTGTCTCACGTTATCTTATCTCATTCTCAAGGACCTAATTTTAAGAGTGTGTCGGCCTTCAAATCAATAGTATCAGATGGAGCCCAGAAAATACATTTTTGTTTATTTTAAATACTTATTGTTCTTAATAATTTTGGTCTAAGATCAGCAACATATTTTCGTATCAATTGAAATTAAAAACAAATATTAAACTGCATATGGAAGAAAGCAACACAGACATATAAAGAGATAATTAAATAATGATCTTTAGTGAAATCAATTAGGACATGCAATGAGTGTGGATCCTCATTTTATGTAAACAAACTTATCTTACGGTAGACGACCATAATGTACGATCCCGTAGAGTTTTTGTTGAATGGTATGACCATATTAACTCAACAGGGTAATTGCGACTCTAGGGTAATATAATAGCAGTCACGTGATCAATGAAGCAACAATGACGTCACGAAATTCGTGACGTCATTAGATCGTTCTCGACTTATTCACTCCAGAGTCGAAGCCTTTTTTTTAAACGTGGGATCATATATATGTCAAATTTAAAAGAAAAACTCAGCAGATTCATAGAAAGTGTGGACTGTTGATTAGACGAGATCAATAGGAAGCTCGAAAGTCGACATAGCGCGGATGTGCGCACTTTGGATGGTGTAAATGTGCCTCCCAATGCGGGCCACGTGGGCACTAGCATTCCGCTCTACACACCGGGCGCTGCTAGATTAGGACAGTCGGATTTGCACGGACACTTTTAGGCTTTGAGGGATACTCTAAGCAAGGTGAAGCTTCCGGCTGAAGTAAGATTGAATGATTGCTGGCAGGGGATAAAACGGGAAGACCAGCCATTGATGAACGTGTTGTTAAAGTGTTGTCGTTACTGTGAGACAGGCATACAACTTTCGTGTTCACTAGAAGCATGGACTGAGCTTGATCAAAAAACGTTGGACGGTTTGTTCTTAATCCAGCATGCGCAGATCAAGTTCCTGCAAGAAGAGTTTGCTGCTTTATAAGTTGGCGGACAGTTTGATGCTAGTACAGCCAAAATATTCAGGTCACCGCAGAAAAACACGTCTGGTTTCGACCAGGATTCGCTCGAAACCCTTCGAGCAGCGGCAAAGTTGTCAGCGGCGGGTCGTCCCTCGGGCGGTGCTCCAGAGGACCGTTACACGAACAGACGAGGCTTTTCTGGGCGTGGGCGTTACGGTCACAGACAGCGTAGTGCTTTCAACGCAGGACATGTTCCAGTCCTTTACGAATAGAAAGTTCCCGAAACGACAGCCAAGGGAAGATAGCTACGCGGCGGACAGTAATTCGGGAAATTAGTGTTTAATTTCCTTTTGTTGTGATTGCGGATTTATATGTTTAATGTGTACGCTTAATTTACAAGATAATTTGCACGCATGGGACGCTATTAATGCGCCAGATTTTGTTAAGACTTGGATTAAAGATGGTGTAAGGATTCCATTTCAGGTAAATAGTGACCCTTGCAGTTTTGAATTGCCAAACAGACCATTTAATAGAAAAGAATATGTTTTCTTAGACAATGAGATTTCTCGTTTAGTATAACTAGAGTATGTAGAACATTGTACTGTCAAATCAATGTGTGTAAATCCCATACATTGTGCTCCAAAGCGTACTAGTTCGTTTAGGCTTATTACGGACCTCAGACTTATAAACTCTTTGTGTAAAGTGCCTCATTATAGAAACGGGGATATCAGAGAACAGTATCAACGAAATAAACGAATGGTTGCACACATATAATTCATATCGGAATTGATTTAAACAGCTGAAAAGTAACGATTATGAGCTATGAATGACACTATTTACACTATTGAATAAGTGCGGTGCATATAAATATGTAAAAACTGTCGTGATTTTCTCAAACTGTATAAACATAGATGAAAATGAAATTAAAAAAAAAACTATGAATGCAAGCGCGTATGAGGCATTATATTAAAATTTTACCGGTTTACTTACATGACATACGATTAATGTTGCAAATACATAGTGTGGGTATTTTATTGATGTCAATTAAAGTGATAAACTTATGTATTAATATCTAATGGTCGGGTGTTATGTCAGCACATCTGTATAATTAGGTTACATTTTGATATAGTTTTATCAAACGAATGAAATACAAATAAAATAAAAATGCACACATAATATGCAGCACTTGAATTTTACAATAAGTAACCATGAGTAAATCTATCGTAAAACTAACTAATATATTTGATAAACATGACTGTTGATCTCTGAGCATCTCTGAGAAAACAAAAGGCCCATAATATGCAAGGTTGATTAATGATTTCTTTGCGTGAAAATTGCTAGCCAAAAATTATTATTCCATTAAGTTAGGGCGCTTCGAAGTTGAAGGAGTAGTCTGGTTTAATACATTGGTGGCGATAATTATAATCAGTGGATCTGCATTCTGCAAAAGAAATTGCATGCATGCCAATCTATACCAATTATTTAAAAAAAAACGATGCACACGCAGACATCAATTTGAATATTATCTGCATATTATCGTGCCTCTGACAGTTGCAATTGTGTATGTATATTTAACCATTGGGTAATCCAAATTGTAATTAATTCAAACTGATATACGTTTTAATGTTGTTAAATTTCATTCCCGATGCTACTAAGTAACGTCTATTCACACGAGGGTGTTTTGTGATTAATTCCAGACTGAGAGGTTTGGAGCGCCCGTAAACTACATTAAGTCGTCAATCCTTATATAAGTTGACCAAATGGTGTTACACAATTTTTAATCTTATATATTGTCATCTGTATAACTGATGTGTTGTATGTTTTTTTTTCTGTATTGCATACGCATTTGAATTAATGAAAGCATGAAATAACTGAGTATAACCAATGCATACCAACCGTTTAAGTGCAGCAACATTACCTGGTCAACTGAAATGAAAACACATGAATTTAAACGAAACACGTTAAGTATGTCAACGATTTTTGATGACGCCATAATATTTGTATGGGTATTAATATTAATAAATGGTACTCGAAACATTCTGTCTTAGCAAATCGGATCGTTTAATTTATGGAGAAGGCACATTAATCTGTTCTGTAGTTTCTCGTATTATCCACTAAATACTTCAATAGTTTGCATTATCCCTAAATTGTCAGATACGCCTGGATAGTGGATAAGGCGTCCGCCTTGGGATCGGGAGGTCGAAGGTACGAGCCCCATGGGGAGCGTTTGTCGAAGGATGGATGTTTCTCATGGGACTTGTTCCGATATGGCCGGCTCGTTAGCCGCGAGCGTTAAACATGAATAGTTACCGACTTCTATCCGCCTGGCGCCTGGCATAGTGATATGAGTTGGGAGGTACATGGTATACACGCACAAAGTGTCCCATAAGCCAAAATTGGCTGGCCCTACCAATAGGGGTGACACTATAATAACAAAAATACCTATAATGTCTTCGTGTTCACCGATTTTGTGATAATTTGTGCACAAGCACTTTCTTTTCCGAAATCAGAGCCTCTTATAATAAAAATCGCCGACAATCTGTCAAACCAGACTAGTCCTACGACTTTAAGCGTCCTTACGTAATGGAATAATTCTGATAAGCAGGCAATTTACACGCAAAGAAATCATAAATCATCCTTGCTTAATATGGGTCGTTTGTTTCTCATAGCTGTTCAGACATAACCCCGTTGTGTGTTCGCCGTAAGAAGGTTGGTTTCCCGATAGAGTGTTTGCATGTATTCAAAAAGTTGTTCAAAAGCTATGTTATGTGTGTATATTTATTCATTCGTTTGATAGAACTATATCGAACTGTAACCTAATGATACAGATTTGCTAACATTACATCCAATTATTAGATATTGAAACTATTTATTTCATAGCATGAATCGACATTTATAAAATACCCAAAAAATGTATTTCCAATAATAACCGTATGTCATGTTAATGAACAGGTTACATATCATGTCTTAGACATGCTTGCATTCATATTTTTGGATTTTGTTTTCATTAATGGTTATAAAGTAAGTCGACTATCACGACAGTTTTTATTTATTAATACGCCCAAACACGTATTCAATAAGGTATATAATATCTCTTGTAGCTATGATATCGTTACTTTTCGGCTGTTTTAATACATTCCGATATTAGTAACATGTGAGCAACCATGCATTCATTCCGTTAATACTGTTCCTTACACTTCGTCTATTTGTACTACTGAGACAGAGAAGTGCCAGAATATCATACACGAAGACCATGAGTATCAATGGACGCTCATACGATGTTCTTCAGCTTAGGAGAATATACTCAAACCCCAAGTTTGGGGTAACTTTTGATATACAGTATCAAAAATTAAAGTTACTCAGCAGACGGCCACTTTACGATGTTATGTACCAATATTTATCTCTGGTCTGGTCATTTAAGATAAGCTTGTTAACAGTAATTTCGCTATTTAAATCTATATAGTGTACCTCATATAAATGTGACCTTCGTTTTCTATATAACCGTCTGTCAAATAGGATTTTTTCAATGTGGGTATATGTACCGAATACCAGTGTATTATATTGACCGCGGGTGCTAACTATTGAACCGCTCGTGCTTATTATTGAGCACTAGCCGTTACAATCCGAGTTACACGAAACTATGATGCACTGCGAGTTAACGCTTTATTATATTTCGCTGTAAACATTTGAAAGTACAAAACTTAAAAAAAGTTATTGTCATCATTTATTGGTGAAAGCTATTTTAAACATCTCATATACACTATTATATATGTTTCAAAGCCTGAATACAATTCTGAATACGATCTTAAATCGAGAGTTTTATATTGTTCGTCAGTTAATGTGCTTTTAAATCACTGATTATTCACTGATTGATATACATGACGAACAAGTTCGGTACAATATATGACATAGAAAACACTACTTCGGGCCAAATGCCATAAGAGTGCTCACGCTGGCCGCCCTTACCTGTATACAGACCAAACACATAATGTTCAACCAATTTGACCCCCCCCCCCCCCGGAGAGGGGTCAGTTGTGCTACCATTAGCACAATTTGAACAAAGTTTGTAGAAGACCATGCTACATACCAAATACTTTAAATCTGGGCCTTGCGGTATTACAGGAGATGTTGTTTTTTAAGTTTTCATTTCAAACACATTTTATGTCCCGAAACCATGTTGATAAATGGAACCGAACGATTTTATCCATTTATATGGAAGAAAATGCAGGATACATTCATGTGAGGTTTGTCCATCTATGCTTTTTGGTTCGAGAGATGTGTTTTAATTAAAAGTGATTGTCGAACGCACGAACGGAAACATACACACATATAATCCAAATAGCTCACCATGGTGAAGTGTCAACAAGGCTTTGACATGAAAGTCGGTGCGTCAAGGCATCATCATCCGCCACACGTTATCTCCTTGTTATGACCTTAATTAAACAAAAGTGTGTCGGCCTTCAAACCGACTTATCATTTCAGATGGGTCAATAAGTCAGAAATATACATTATTTGTTCACTTTAAATATTGTCCATAGTTTTCTTAACTTAAATCAAGCATCGAAAAGTAAATGTTGGATCCTAATATCAGAAACGTACTAACGTAATCATTGAAGTTCAAAACAAGTATGTTACTGCCTCTGGGAGAACAAAACCCAGACAGTTTAAGAGCAGTTTAAATATTGATCTGTGTTGCATTCGCTTTATTTATGCAAACCTCTATGAAACTTAATTTCACCTACACAACCTTATTTTACTAGAGTTGCGACACCTTAAGGGTTTCGCGGGATGGAATGAGTGGGGAGATCAAATCAAATTGAAAGCCGATTATTTCGACAAAAATTTGGGTACGAAACAATTTAGGTACGAAAAAAAATTTGGGTACGAACAAATTTGGGTACGAAAAACATTTTGGTACGAAAAACTGGGTTCGAAAAAAAAAATTGGGTACGAACAAATTTGGGTACGAAAAACATTTCGGTAAGAAAAAAATGGGTACGAAAAAAATTGGTTACGAAAAAAATTTAGGTACGAAAAAAAATTTGGTTACAAAAACAAATTAGAGTACGAAAAAATATAGGGAACGAAAAAAATGAAGGTACGAAAACTATTTTGGTACGAAAACATTTAACATTTGTAAAGACATAAAACAAACTAATAAGATTTTATTTCATGTTTGGGTGGTGTCCATTGTAGTATGTCAGGTTAGTGTTGTTTTGTCAAAGCATGAATCAAATTTGATGATAAACAAGAAACAATCGGAGACGGGTGATGCTCCTCAAAGGTTTTTTGGTCACAATATTGCACTATATATTCAGATAAAAGGAAACGTCTTGAGGGGCATACCTTTGGACAAAATAATACAATGGATGGTTAAGTAACTTAAAAATTTCAAAGGGCCATAACTCTCTAAATAAATCATGTAACCCGAACCCACTTATAACATGCGCATCTCCTAGAGGTAGTTAAGCTTCCCATAAAGCTTTATTGTATTCCAGTCAGTAGTTGGGGAGAAATAGCCCGGACAAGAATTGCACGACATAAATATGTACAGTTTATAGAAAATGTAAAAGGGCCATTACTCTGTGAAAAATCAACCGAACATAACCGGCTGATAATATGCACATCTCCTGTTGGTAGTGAAGCTTCCCATGAAGTTTCAGTGAATTCCCATAATAAGTTGCTGAGAAATAGCTCTGACAAGAATTGCACTATATGTTCAATGTAAAATTTCAAAGGGCCATAACCCTGTGAAAAATCATCCGACCAGAACCGGCTGATAATATGCACATGTCCTCTTGGTAGTGAAGTTTCCCATAAATTTTATTGAATGCCGGTCATTGGTTGCTGAGAAATAGCCCGGACAAGAATTGCACTTTATGTACAGTTAATGGAAAATTTCAAAGGGCCATACATTGTAACTCTGTGAAAAATCATCCGACCAGAACCGGCTGATAATATGCATGTCTCCTCTTGGTAGTGAAGCTTCCCATTAAGTTTAATTGAATTCCAGTCATTAGTTGCTGAGAAACAGCCCGGACAAAAATTGTGCACGGACGGACAGACGAAGCGGCGACTATATGCTCCCCCCTTAAAAAATTTGGGGGGAGCATAATAAAAAAGTTGTGGCAATTTAAAGGTGGTACGCAAACTTTAAAATAGATTTATCAATTATATGCTTATTCTTAGTGAAAAAAAGGCCATAATTGTTACAAAATGCTTGATACAGTTATCTGCTTTTGTTTATACATTGGGGTCATGTTGGTTAAGAAGCAAAATACATGTATGAAAGCAATATGTCAATGGACATAGGAAATATATTCGAGGTGGTACGCAAACATTCCAATGCGCGCACCTACGCCGGGGTGAGTAGGATAGCTACACTATATATATTTCATATATAATAGTCGAGCTCAAAAGTAAATATACTATAAACAACAAGCTTACCTCAATCACAATTTTAATGCAATGCAGTTAAATAATAAAGTTACAATGATATGCCAGGGATTGAAACTAACTTTTTACTTTTGTGGGCAACCATCTTTAGTATTTTGGTTGCCCAGATAAAGAATAACGAGCCCAGAAATATGAACATGTGAATATTATTATATTTTTTTTAAATAAAATAATAGATAATTATATACATTTGCTGACAATACACATGTTCAATGCATGATGTATTATTATGAGCCTGAATTGAATCATGTCCTATTCCTATATAATGAATGTTATTTAACTAGTATTGATCCATGGTGATCAATTGTTTTTCATTTTTTATTGCACTGTATTGTTTTAAGATTAAAAAAAAAACAAGTTTACCAACTTTTGAAATTGAGTTGCCCAGGCCAAAATCTACTTGCCCCGGGCTCATGGGAAACCACTTATTTCCATCCCTGTATGCTCTTCATTTTCTGTTCTTCCATCCCATTCTCAAAATTAATTTTAAAGCACAATATTTGTTAATAACATTTGTATGAATTACTAACCATTATCACCCAAAACACAATTTTACAACGCTGTAATCGTGTCGTAGAGATTTAGTTTACTATTATCAGTGTTCTCTTTAAATACCGGCAGCCAGCGATTCTGCCGGTTACATTTACTCTTACATTTACATGACTGCTTCTTTTCCCAAATATATCAAGTAAATTGTCATAAATGCTTTTGTTTTACTGCATAGTTGCCGGCCATATAACTGGTACTCAATTTTCTGGAAAACACTGAATTATGCATGAAAAACACACAATACTTAAAATCTTAGATTCGTTTTTAAAATAAATTGACACTTCCAGCTTGTCGCCATTAAAATCCAAAGATTCAAATAATTTTCCACGAGGTACGTCAACAATCGCGTAATCAAATGAATGAAAAATAAAAGTAAAGAAAGCCGGATTTTACATAAATTCCAGGTTGATAAACACAACAAGGTAAAGGTACCTTGTAGTCGGTGAGATATAATAATAATACAGTTAGTAAGGCTCGTACCCTGGGTACGGTAAATATACTAAAACGTACCCGGGAATTTTAACACTAAATCGGTTGTTGTCGGGTATTTTGTAAAAATTAATTATGTTTACATTTATGTCAATTTTCTGTTCAATGGCATTTATATTATCAAAACTCATTGTTAAAATCAATGATGTGATTTAATTTTAAATCTTAAATTGTTTAAAGTCGCATCATTGTATGACGTCGTCAAGTATAATATTTTCCGCGACATCGCACGCTCACTTTTTACCGTCATAGATTTTTTTTAAAGACACATTATTTGGTTTGCAAGGTCCGTTAAATGGGGAACACCATATTCGGTATTTATATTATGTTTTAACAATTAATTCATGCTGTGTAATAAATATTGAATAAGATATTTCGATATTGATTGAAAATGTTTCAAATTGTTATTTATGAAACCTCTTATTCTAATGAGTGTATGCTATTATATTATACTTTGAAAAGCATATCTGTTGTACTATAATCTTATTATTCAAATTAAATCGTTAATTTAACAATGCTTGTCGTCAGTGTTAGTTGTAAATGCTTGTGATCATTGTCGTCAATGTTAGTCGTCAATCCTTATCGTCATTATACATGAAGGAAATAAAAGCAGAAACAGAGACGTATTCTTGATTACTTGCTTATTCCTACGGCGTCCTCTCAACACTCAAACTAAAAAGCATGTTGATGCAGATTTTTTAAAAGAGAAGGTTGTTTAAGGTTAACAATATTGTTTTACGTTATCGGTAGCATGTTTAACGACATCGGATTTTTGGCGGATATACAACTCGGATACAATCTAATATTTGCGGGTATGTTTAAGTTTATTTACCGTACCCGGGGAACATGTAAGTAAAGTTAAGAGTACCCGGGGTACATGTACCGGTAAGTAGTACCCGAGCCGACAATGACCAATCGAGCATTCGTAAGTGATTGATGGTGCAGGGTTTTTTTTGGCCCGATTTTATAGCCGAAATTCGGCTATGTTCCCAATTGCAAAAAGTATACTTTTTTCCCAAAATGTGGCAAAAAATTCCCAATTTCCCAAAAAAAAAAAAAAAAAAATTTTTTTTTTTTTTAGAAAGAAGTCTAATGGGTATTTTATCTCAATTTCAATTCAATTACATCTAACAAAGTATAATATGATTTTGTTCTTTTAATTTGAATTATTATAAAGAGTTATATCAAATTTAGTATTTCCCTAATCAGTGGACTTTTCATGTGGAAAAAAAGGCTAATGAATTTATTTTCCCAATTTCATGAAAATGCCGATAAAATTCCCAATTCCAAAGCCATGGGCTATCTTCCCAAAAAGTGGAATTATTAAAATTAAAACGATGACATTACATTGTACCAGCTGTTTATTGTTGAGTACTGTAAGCTTGCAATATTTTAAATAATGTAAACAACTTACCTTGTATTAAGTTGGCACATTGTTGTCAGGTGTAGAAACTTTTTATACTTATTTCTGTTAAGTTGCACTGGCTGAACCAAAAGAATTATGTAGTCGTTTCTGAATGATCACGAAACAACCTACTAATGCATATATGCTTGCCAGTTACTGAGTTTGTGCATTTCCATTCATTATATTATCGGCCTTGGCAAACAGCGTAGACCCAGATGAGACGCCGTGTGATGTCTGCTATTTCGTTACGCTGAAGATTTCCATATCCACGGGTGTTTTTGTGTCAAATGTTATGGTTTTTCAATAGATCGTATACTTATCTACAAAACAGCGAATTAGCGTTCACTTTACATCATCTATATTATTTTGTTAATACTTTCTCGCGTTCTTTTCGAACCTGTATTGACAGCCATTGGTCGACGCCGTCTGCTATTTCCAACGATGAAGATTTCCATATCCACTGGCGTTTTTTTATGTCAAATGTTAGTGTTTTCAAATTGATCGTATACTTATCTACAAAACGGATAAGTAGCGTTCACTTTACATCGTTTGTGATGATGTTATTTTGTAAATACTTTTTAAGCGTTCTTTCTGTCGAAGTCGGCCATTTTGACGTGTGTGAAAAAAATACCGACATTCCCGCAATTACCAAAATCCCCAGGAATCCCCGAGATCCCACGAAATCCCCATTAATATTGATTATTTATCGAAAAACTGCGTATTTTAATATAGATTGTTGCGAAATACACTGAAATCACTGATGAAACATTGTTTTTATCAAAGTTTGATTTCGGGGATTTCGGTAGGGATTTCGGTATATCCACATACCGCATTTTGTAATTCCGGTTTTGTCAAACTTGCGAAACTTTTTCGTGATTTAATCAAAAACTAGATTTTTTCCCAGGTATAACGCCTACGCCAACAGGTAGATCGCATTCTGGTCCATTTACATGTCAAATTTCAGCAAAAGTTACCGACCAGTTTTCAAGCGCCTCAAATCGCGACTATATGCCTCAACTTAATGAAACTTAGCCCCCTTTATCATTCGTTCGAATGAACGTCATCAATGATGACGTCCAATACATCACTCATTCCATACAGTAGAACGACCATGCTATAAGATCATCCTGTCGATGTGTTGTTGAATTTTCGGACCTTATTAACCCATCATGGCAATTTCGTCTCCAGGGTAATATCAGAGGCCTCCGCATGGGTCCTTGCACGCTATTTATATTGTCTGATTATGTGAAGTGTATACTTGCATAGCAGTCTTTATGGCTGATATGATAAACTGTTCTCACTGATGTTTCTGCTGGAGACTTTATTCCAGAGAAAAGCGATTTCAAAACTTAACGTATTTAACCATTTAGAACTTATTAAGTGTTAAAAGTGGATGATACGGAAAAATGTCAGGTATTGGCGTGTCTGGCCATTTAGGGATAATGCAAACTATTGAAGTATTTAGTGGATGATACGAGAAACTATAGAACAGATTAACTTACCTTCTCCATACATTTAACGGTCCGATTTGCTAAGACAGAATTTTCCGAGCACCATTTGTTTATATTAATACACATAAAAATCTTATGGCGTAGTCAAAAATCGTTGATATGCTTAACTTAATTTGTTTCGTTTAAATTTATGTGCTTTCATTTCAGTTGACAAGGCTATGTTGTTACACGTTATACTCAGTTATTTCATGCTTTCATTAATTCAAATGCATATGCAGTACAGGACAAAACATACAACACATCACTTATAGAGATGACAATATAAGATTAACATTTGTGTAACAACATTTGGTCAAATAATATTAGCGTTGGAGACTTAATTTGGTTAACGGCGCTCCAATCACACACTTAGCAAAGAATTAATCACAAAACACTCTCGTTTAAATAAAACTTGCATACTTGAATCGGGGAGTGAAATTAAACAACATAAACAAGTATATCAGTTTGAATTAATTACAAGTTTGATTACCCAAGGGTTAAGTAGAGATACAACATTGCAACTTTCTGAAGCAAGATAATATGCAGATAATGTTAAAATTGACGTCTCCTTGTGCATCGTTTTTTTAATAATTGGTAAACATGACATTTATTATGCCTAATGCAGACCCACTGATAATAACTATCGCCGCCAATTAATTAAACCAGCCTACTTCTTCGATTTCTAAGCGCCCTAACTTAATGGAGTATTTATTATGGGCAAGCAATTTACACGCAAAAAATAATGAATCAACCATGCTAAATATGGGCATGTTGTTTCTCATATATGTCCAGAGATCAAAAGCCTTGTATATCTAATATGTAAGTTGATTTCGCGATAGATTTACTCATGGCTACTTATTCTAAGCGTTTTCAAATGTTGCATGTTATGTTTGCATATTTATTTCATTCGTTTGATAAAGCTACATCGAAATGTAACCTTATTATACATATTTGCTTGCATTACATCCAACCATTTTATATTTTTAAGAAACAATGATATCAAGTATATCCAATAAATCAACATTTATAAAATAACTGCATAGTGTATTTGCAACATTAACCGTATGTCATGTAAGTAAACTTGTAAAAGTCTCATAAAATGTCTCAGACGCGCTTGTATGCATAGCTTTGTATTTCATTTTCATCTCTGTTTATAAAGTTTGTGAGCTTAAAGGACAGTTTTTAAATATTTATATGCACAGCATTTATTCACTAATGTATATACATGCAGTGTCATTCATAGCTCATAAATCCTAACTCGTCAGCTGTTTAAATCGATTCCGATATGAGTTTAATGTGTGCAACCATTCATTTATTTCGTTGACACTGTTCCTAACACTACGTATATGTGTACGACTGACACAGAGCAGTATCAGAATATAATACAAGACGAACACGAGTATCCCTGAACGAGCACATGAGAAACTGAAGCTTAGAGGAAGAATACTCAAACCCCATGTTTGGGCGTCTTTGGATATACAATAGCATACATTAAAGCTACACACAACGATGGTATGTACAAATATTTATACCTATATGGCTCTAATCATTTTAGAGAATATTGTTTACAATTATTTTGTTATATAAGTCTATATATTGTACCTCACATAAAATGTACCATCGTTATCTATATAACCGTTTCATGTATTTCAAATAGGATTTAGACAATCTTGAGTATACGGACCGCTATCAAATTTATTTTATGGACCGCGCGGGCTCATTATGCGAGTTGCATACAGCTAAAATGCACTGCGCGATACCCCTAATTTATTTCGCTTTAGACATTTGCGATTGATAAAAACTGGATTTTTATTGCATCAATTATCTTTGAAAATAAGTGACAACTTCTCATTCACATATTTAATATTTAATATAAGTGTCAACGCAATACCGGATTAGAACTAAAATCGAGATTAATTACATTTTTGTCAGTTTATGAGTTTTTAAAATCATTGATATTAAACTGATTGATACACGTGACGAAAATATTCGGTACTATATATGAAACGGAAAACCCCACTTTGGGCTGAATGGCAAAACAGTGACCAGCCTCTCCGCCCTTATCTATATACAGACAAAAGGCAAAAATTATCTCATAGTAAGTACCTAACTTTTAAGAGTGTTTCGGCATTCAAATCAAATAATAATATTAGCTGGAAACCAGAAGTCAGATATATACCTATTTCATTTATTTACTTTCAATAGTTTTCTTAGCTTAAATAATGCAACGTTAGGATAAAGTTGTGCCTAAAAAAAACAATGATTTTGGTCCGTAATCAGCAACATATTTTCGTATCAATTGAAATTAAAAACACTTCTAAAACTGCATATGGAAGAAAGCAGCACAGACATATTAAGTGATAATTAAATAATGAGCTTTAGTACAAACGATTACGCCAACAAGGTTAGTGTGGAACCACATTTTATGTACACAAACTTATCTTAAGGTAGACGACCATGCTGTACGATCCCGTCGAGTTTTTGTTGAATGGTATGACAATATTAACTCAACAGGGTAATTGCGACTCTAGGGTAATATCAGATACTTCAGCATGGTTCCTTGCACACCATTTATATCGCCTGATTATGTGACGTTTACTCATTAAGTTGAGTATTAATGGCTGATATTATATAAATTTCTCTCACTGCTGAAATCATTAGAGACTTTATGCCGGAGATGACCGATGTATTTGACCATTTTGGAATTCTAAGGATTTGACATATTTAGTAGATAAAATGAAAATTCAACTCTTGACGTTTTGGACCGATTATTCGAAGCTTCGTTTGTAAAGAATTATACCCATAAAAACTTCACGATATATTGTGTTTTTCAAAAAGTTCCAATAATAATGAGATGTCTAGTTTTATTCGACGATGGCAATGTTTTCACTTAAATTTTAAAGAATTGTGTACGAATTATTTCTGCATACTTTACAGATAGAATAACCGATGCCGAACAATTCAGGTGTAAAATGAACATTTGTTCGTAAGAAATGTACGCAATCATGGTGATGGTCTTTACAAATCAATTCATAATAAAAATGATTTATATAGCTAAGCAAAAGAATTCTAACTGTTTCACTCATAAACATTATATACAACAAATGTAGACTTTACAGCCCAATAGATTGTTAAACCATTATGCAAATACTTTAGTGAAATGCGTTCAAACTATTACGTTTACATCCTTCTTCATGCAGTAATTGTGCGATTACCATTATCTAGTATGGTGCCCTCTATATCAATGTCATTTCGAAGAAATGCTGTTCCATGAATGTGTCTTACATCGCAATAATTGCAGAAATTTAGCAGAACATAGCACGTACATTTAAGTACAAATAACATTAATAAATCAACAAAAACAACTTAATATTACAATAGATGTATTTACGATACAGATATGCGACCGACGGACTTCACTTCTTGCTATGTTCACCGTTCCAAAAGGATTCGGTTTATAACGAAATATGATCGCGGATAGGCATTGTTATTGGAGTCGCCATAATATGGTTTTGCATAACTGAAAAAAGTTTATTTGTATAGGAGAAAAAAGCAAACAGCATTCCGAACAATGTGTTTGTGCAGCTTGCATATCCATATGATTTAAAAATGTGATAGTTACAAGGTGTTATGTTTCTTGTGAATCCGCTCAAACTGTGCAGCTATGTAGGTTGTTTTATTATGACCGAGAATCCGGACCTACTCACAACAAGTCTTGTTTCCCCACAGTGAGCGCATAAACAAATATCTTCATATGAAGTTATCTGAAGCAGTAGTACGAGAACTTACATAACAGATTACTTTTATCTTCCCCATTAATTTAACGATCCGATAAACTAAGACAGAATTTTCCGAGCACCATGCATTTGTTAATTTTAATACCCACAAAAGATGAAATTACAGATGCCGAATATTTTGTCTGAAAATGTGTCCGTGAGAAACGAACACAAGCATGGTTATGGTAATTAAAGCATTTATCATAATTAAATAAGTTTTTGTTATAGCATACGTCTGCTTATGAATAAAATAAAAGTGTTATCTGTTGATGTAGTTTGAAGTAAAAAAATCTTTGCTTCACATTATTTTATTTAAATTCCTATATTTAATAGAACTGCACTTATAAAACTTCATGTAATAAGCATCTAAAATTAAATAACGTACCCAAAGGACTAAAAGGACATTTTCAATTTATAGAGCTTAACAAATCTACTCGAATTGTATCATTCGTAAACATTCTCTTCAATCAAGGGGGACCTTACATCCCGCTGCATCGATAAACAAGTATACACATAGTTGACTTTATTGCGGTCGAATATTCTTCTGTTTATAGCCTCTGTATCCAGTAATCTTGCCATTACCATATCCTATAATTATACCCTCTTTGTCGTCTGATAACGCAAATACAGCATACAGCACTTTGTTGAGTTTCAGTAGTGCACTGTATGTACATTTTATTATAAATAGTTTTATAGGAATTAATAAATGAGATCTTCTACGCACAAAACATATTGAATAGTACAATAGATGCCAAATACCAGACCGACGTGTTTCACTGATTTCTATGTGCACTATTCCAATAAGATCCGATGTCTAACGAATGATGACCGTCGATATGGCAATGTCAATGGAATACTTTGGTTTTGCATAAGGCCCTAACTGAAAGAGTTTGTTTGTATATAACATAGATTATATCACAAAATGCCGTATATTGAGTTTGTGGAGTATGAATATCCATCTGGCCTCAAAAGGCGTTATTTACAAATGCATAACCCATTAGGCGCATACGACATATCTGCGCATTAGGCTTAATCGGAGAAATAGTAATTTGTTATTATTTGTGTTACTATGTACATACTGTTATAACATATGACATAGTTTGTAAATATGTGTTAAAAACTTACCTAAGGCTTATGAGTTTTTTCACTTGCCAATAAACTATTATGTTTTGGTTAAATTTTCATGTCGAAATATTACAAATCTGGTAAACCTGTTGAACAATGGAATGTTCATGTTAAGATTTAAATAACAGGATCATTTTCAATTAAGCAATCAAGCCACTATGTCATTACTCTAGCACACAAAAGTGGTGCCATTAAATATTTATAGACAGTGTTGTTAAGCGAAATCCATTAATGACACTCACTATAACCAAGGCGCGTGTTTAAATGACCTTATTGACTTGAACGTGATACTGTTATGGAGACGAAATTCGAAAGAAGTGTTTTAAGTTTTTACTAATTGATCCACCCAGGTTCTAGTTTTAAAACGAGGATCGGACATGAGTTAATATGATACAGTAACATATTTAACTGCCCAGCAGTCCGTCTTTTTCGCCCATCTTACATAATTTGAATTTATTTTAAATACTAGACTTAATATTTAATATTCGATCAGTTTATAGTCGTTTTATGAAGGCAAAGTGTCGAATTGCGATCACGAATATTGCGAACCAGTTGAAATGTCACGCAATTTCCCGCGTTTCTTTTAATAATATGATGTCATAATAAGCAAGATTGTCGACAAAGCGAACAAAAGCGAACGCGATCCCAACTGGTCGAAGCCAGAGATATAGTTTTTAGTGCAAGCATGTACTAACAATTAAAGTATAATATTAAGCTGACTAGTGGTAAACATTTAAAAAAGCGACTTCTAGGCGGACGTATAGTTCTATAGTACATGCCATCATCTATTCAATTATTTTCCCGATTGTGTCTTTTAAACTTGTCTGATTATGGATACTTATGTTTCTTATTTATGGTTATATTTTTATTTTACATCAAAGAGTTATAAAACATAAAATAATTTATATTTCTTTCTACGTTGAGGTGATGTATTTATTATCTAATTAGATAAAATTATTGTAGAAACAAATCATATCTTGCCGCGATCGTTTTATAATTTACAAAGCGCTAGTGTGTGTTTATATCATGTTTTTTTTGCAATATAATATTCGAGTATATTCAAGTTCAGTCAATATTTTATGCATCGAATTAAAAAAATATCTTTTTTTTCTTTGTTTTTGGAGTAAATACAAATTTTTATCACTTACTTTCTTCACTTTTCATATATATATATATATATATATATATATATATATATATATATATATATATATATATATATATATATATATATATATATATATATATATATATATATATATATATATATATATATTCATTAAAGCATACATTATACGCTTCATTCAAACCGAAAATCGTCTGATGTGCAGTTTGTTCTTTTAAGGACAAACTTGTTTTTTTAAGGACAAACATAAACCACACGATTCAAACGGATGCCGATCCAACAGCAGATAGAAACGCGGCAAGCTGCTAGGCTAGACATTGCTTCCTGCCAGAAACCAACAAAACCTTACTCAGAATTGCCGTGCTGAATGGGGTATTTTAGAAAGTTATTTTTATAATTTATGTGTTTGTTTTAAGTTATTTTCAATATAAACAACAAAAGATTTTCAAAAATTATACAATCTCATTACTCGTTTTGTTGGCCAATGGCTCATGGGCGTACGCAAATTCATATCTCTATATTTGTTTCCATGATTTACACGATTGTTTGTTAAACAAGGTAAAATAAATAACACCAATTTTATGGTGCCCAAACTTCTCTGGATCTGCCTGAAAACAAAGATTTACAGCATAATGTCAAAGCTCTGTTTTCAAAACAATGAATATAACGAAGATTTTCGTCGATTTCCTTCCGATTATGGTTGATATTTTAATTCACGACCAAGGAGAAGTGTTTTCTGATATTCTGTGTCGTACATGACTATGAGCAGGACGCCCGTGCGTCAATGCAGAATCATCTTCCATACTTTGTTTCCTTGTAGCTACCGTAATGCCGTTGGGACCCAGTAGTCATAGAGGGTATTTCTCAAATATTTCGAATATTTGGGATACTTTTTCTTAACTTTTATAAAGCATCCTAAGGTAAATGTTGGACCTTACTTGAACGATGTTATTGTTATTAATAAGCAACGTATTTTAGTTTGATTTCAACTGAACAACCTAAGTTAAGCAAATTATGCATACGACAAGGAAGTAGAAAGCACTATCGGTCACGTCTTGTTACTACTAAGATAGTTATAAATACCTACTAAACGTTTCTTATACAAATTATAAAAACTATTTTATATATTTTGCAATTGTAAATTGCATATTTACCTTCTTAATAATACCTTTATTTTGCCTAGCCTGACCTTGCCAATCTAAGTTGGTCGACAACCGACGGAAATTCGCGCTAGATATTCAAGGCCATATGAAACCTATTGACGCCTTCCCAAATATACTTGAAGGTTAGATGACCATGCTATACTTTCTTCCTGTCCAGTAACTGTTCAATTCTCTGACGTTATTAAGTCATCGTGGCAATTTATACCCCAGGGTAATAATATCGTCTGATTATCAGCAGTTTACACATTAATGGCGGTTTGTGTAGCAGTTGTGATGTTATTCTCTAGTGCTTAATTTACAGGATGTATTATTTCAGAAATATACTATATTTACAACCCTTACCCTACACTACGTATGCATTTATGAAATATGATTCAGAAAGTTATTGGATGCAAGCAACGAAAACATAAGTTATAACCACCACAATCGATGAATGTCACATTTTCTTTTATCTTACAGCTAAATGATTTTATAGAACAAATACGACTCATAAAGAAAAGATAAGGTTTTCTCCACAGTTTGTTAGATCAGGTTTCATCCACACTTATTTTTAGAACATTACGTAGGGACTAGTTTTTTTTTTTGGCCTTTCACCCCTGATTGCGTCATTTAGGTCATTGGGTACGCAGTCGTTTAACGAGTTTGCGTGTGTGTGTGTGTTTACGATGGATAACTATAATATTATGAATGTGAAAAACACAGTGTTTGGATATAAAACTGGAATGAAACTGGTGAGACTGCATTTTCGATTTAGTTAAAATGTCGAATGTACTCGAATAACGCGATGTTTTGTTGAACAATTGATGGATTAAATTTAAGAAAAGTGTCAGTGAATTGTTCATTAACTTTTCGAAGGAAATCGATGTCGAATTAAAATGGTAATTTCTTTGATGGTTTAGTCGTTCCTTTGTCAGTCGATCAAAGAATGTCTATCCACAAAGAATTGCCTGATTACATCCAGTGCTTTAAAATGGAAAAGATGGATGGCGATGAAGAAATTTGTATAGAATTTTAACTCGCCATGGAAGCAAATTAAAAATTACGAAAATAAACATGGACGTGGTTATTATACAACTTCGTTAAGTAGAACAATAATTGTATGTAAGTAAGTATAAAGTGTGTAAAAAGAAGAGTTGTTTAAAGACTAAAATTAACAATATCGGCGGGAATAAATGCTGCATCATGCTTCACGTAGCCACGGTATGTGTCTACACATTTTGTAAATTTCAAAATGGCGGGAGCCATGTTTGTTTTTTGGTTTATTACAGTGGTGAAACAAGAATTGTAGTTTGAACACAACCGTCTGTGTTCTACTTGAGTGTGTTACATTTGGAACGTTGATTAAATTTGAATCGAGGCGTATAGCGATATTTTGTCTCCTTACTTTTCTTTTGCGTGGAATTTTTAAGGACTATTTCGATTTCCGTAAACAGGAAAGATCACAATAAATATTACTACGCAATGTAAGATTCAGTTAATTTAATGTGTTTTTGCTTTTATTTTAAGGAATAAATTAAATAAAACAATATTGTAGGATAAATAGAATACTATGTTAATGTGATTGTGTACTTAAATTTATCCCACTCGTGCCAGAAAGGTTTACAAGGCTCGGCAAGCCTTGCCATATAAACCTTTCTTCACTCGTGGGATAAATTTAAGTACAAAATCACACTAACATAGACACCCAAAGATGAGATTTGCAACCTTATCTTTCATTTCTGGCATAGTTCAATACACAGTAAGACAACCGAATAATGTATTAAATGTTTTAATGAAGTAAAACGATATAAATCACGAACCGGGATGCCGGGGCCTATTCCTTACTACTTTATTTTTTGGCATGTAGAAATTATTATAGCAAATTACGCCACAAATTGTGGTAAACACTACATTTATTTCTTCAGGATCGGCAGACGAAATTACAGAGGGCTAACCATGTTACTTTAAATGAAAAATGAATACGTTGGAATAAAGCGCAATGGTCGTTAATACACATAAATCAAGAAAGGTAATAATTTGTCTAACAAGACATTATTTGTTGAGCAAAAATAAATGGAAATAGTCTTTTGTGAATTCGATGCTAATCATGTTTTAACCGGTTTCAACCCGCTTTGCTTTTGATTGACTCATCTTATGACATGACTTGATCCCATTTTAATCATTTATGTTTTTTAATGGTTTGTATGTACCGTCCTACTATTATGAGCGATTTGACACTTAGTAGCAATGGTAAAAAGAATTTCTCTCCTCACAATCTTTTTTTACTAACCCTACATGCATAATGTTGAAATGTCAAATATATACTTTTATTCCTCCATATACAAGACACGAAGATCAAAACACAATATAACTATATATAAACAATGGTTAGATAAATACAAACATAAACGATATATATGGATGTATATATCAACATCGGCAAAAAAAGAGAACTTTAGTAACAATATTATTTAGTAAAACTGTGTTATGTTACGTAGAAGAGTCTCCAAGTTGTCCCATCTAGGAGGCAAAATCGAAAGTTTAGACAGGGAGCTAGAAGTATCGTGATATCACGATCATTATATAAAGTTAGATATATCCCCAGGACATCTGTAGCCTAGCACCGAAACACGAAATTGCTAGACAGACGATTTCTGGCTGAAAAAAAACAAACAAACTATTTAAATGCACTGTATATACTTATAATAAGTTAATGTAATCGCAATGTAATCATTGAGTGAGTCCCCTACTGTAAAAACATTTTGCAGACTAGTGATGAAAGTTTTGTATGATTGAGATTGTCATAATTTATATTAAGAAACATCCGGAGTACATAATTGCACTGCTCAGAAAGACTAGAGCGACACATCTGGTTGAAAGCACCAAGTCCGTTTGTGTCTATTATGGTATTCCATAACTGTTCACGAATGTTAGAATTCATATTACAGAACAGAATACGATGGTGCACTATATTCAAATTCACTCCATTACAAAGTGCACATGTATTTATATACGCGGGCATAGTAAGTCGCCCAATTACTCGCATTGTCTTACTACATAGAGAGGAGAGTTCAGGGTTATTTCTGGCGATAGTCCATAAACCACACACTCCGTCAGACCGTAATATTGTTGAGCCAAGAAAGGGGTACTTTTCTGAACACTCTTGAAACAGATTTACATTCCTTTTTTGTGTAACGTGTCGGCGGAGCATGGTTTTCCACACACTTTTCACCGGGAACAGGCCTTCTTCAATGTTTTGATCCAGGGTGCTGTGTAGTTCGTACTTGCATAATATCGCACGTATGTCAGGAATAAAACAATGGTGCTGTTCGTCAAAGTTTTCATAATACAAGAGTCTGCTGTTAAACAAATGTTTGGCCATGTATGTTTTTGGCAGGTTACATAGTTGTTCTAGAAAAACCAGCTTTCTGTAATCAACTATTGTCTCCATAGGCACGGCATGGATAGCACATAAAGTAAAGTTAGTTGCAGTGTTTCGTGGCAGACCCTGTATGTGTTTTGGGCAAAACCTATGAGAGCGTTCTAGCTTAATTATGTCGTCTGCACTTATTGAAGTCCACAGTTCACAGCCATATAATGCTTTAGGTGTCACAACAGAGTTATAAACTTTTATAGATGTTGATGGATTGAGTGCAAGGGGAGTTATTCCACTATTAACGATACTCAGATATGTCCCTCGAAGCTTGTTGCACGCGTCATCAACCATTCCTGTAGAACGTAGAAACGGGTCGCACTTCAAACCGAGGTGAACGTAGGAAGATGCCTCTTTGATTGTGTGAGTACCGAGTTTGAAAATTCGGTTTGTCTCTCCCTTCAAGCGTTCATTAAAAACAACGACTGCACATTTGCTCGAGTTTTATTGGTACTGCCACTGTTTTGAATAGTTGCTACAGATTTCAAGCATTGCATTTAATCCATGAAAAGAGTATGACAGCAATAGCATGTCGTCGGCGACTGTAGGTGAGCTGACCCGAATATTGTACACACAGATACCAGCCCAAGATTTCTCTAGGGTACTGATAAGCCCGTTGATGTAGAGTAAGTAGAGCAACGGGGAGCTGCGTCCACCTTGCCTCGTGCCCTGAAGGACGTCGAACCACTCTGAGTGATTCCCCTGATACCGGATACGCCGCTTCGTCTGTCCGTGCACAATTTTTGTCCGGGCTATTTCTCAGCAAATAATGACCGGAATTCAATTAAACTTTATGGGAAGCTTCACTACTAAGAGGAGATGTGCATATTATCCGCCGGTTCTGGTCGGATGATTTTTCACAGAGTTATGGCCCTTTGAAATTTTCCATTAATCTACATAAAAGTGCAATTCTTGTCCGGGCTATTTCTCAGCAACTAATGACCGGAATTCAGTGAAACTTTATGGGAAGCTTCACTACCAAGAGGACATGTGCATATTATCAGCCGGTTCTAGTCAGATGATTTTTTCACAGAGTTATGGCCCTTTGAAATGTTTAATTTGCTAAACTATCCATTGTATTATTTTGTCCAAAGTTATGCCCCTCAAGACGATTCCTTTTATCTGAATATATAGTGCAATATTGTGACGAAAAACAACTTTGGTGAGCATCACACGTCTCCGACGGTTTCTTGTTTTATATGTTACAGATATCTAAGTGAACGAAAGCTTCTGCGGCTCACGTTATTGGTTAACGTATTTGCACATGTACAAGATGAAAATAACGTTCGCATATACAGTCAACCAGTTTAGAATCACCCGGCAAAAAAAAACGTTAATTCTTATGGCCACAATAATTTATTTTGGGATTTAGTGTCAATGTGAGAAGATGTAAAAATAAAGGGTAAAATTTATTATGTATGATAACAGTTTAGGCCAGACGGCATATGCAATTTTTTGTGAAAAATAGCCAATTAAAGTTCACTCTTCGGAAAATTATTAAAAATCATTCAACTGACAGAATTAGTATTTCAAAACATTGTCATGGCATTTGTTTTCAGTCAGCAAGAAGGTTATTTTAAAATAATAAAGCCTTCTATATCCATGTGCACATTTCAAAGCATGACTCATTCAATTAGTTCCAGTTAACTTTTTGCCGCATTTATCCATCCTGAAAGCATAATACAAAAGCTTTCTTGCTAAAACTTTGTTAATTTATTCGTTTACCTAATGTATACCTTAGACACTTATCATTTAGTTGGTATGGGGGCATTATTGAAAATTAGATTCAAATTAATCGGAACTGCTGATTATCCGGAACTGGTTGACAAACTGTATTTGGTTTCCCCGTATTATTTTGAAATTACAAAACGGCATGTGCTCATCATGGTAGTTTCACCTGAGAGGAAACGCTATAAATAGACATGTTTATAGACAAGTTTATTTAACGCAATAATTGGACATATCTGTGTCTGGATTTTATTCTGTAAACGCATCCATCAAACGTATGATCAAACGTTTTCCGGGATTTTGTTATTGAAAAATAATACGGGGAAACCAAATATATGCGGACGTTTTTTTTTCAGCGTGTACCTGTGCAAAAACGTTGCAAATAAACATCAAATATTTTAATATATCAATTCTTCATTTAATCAATGGATTAACTTTGAAGCTTCATAAAAAGAACACAATGCATGCTTCACTGCTTAAATTATAACCTTGATAATGCGTTTGTTTTGTACCTTGCATAATAATAATAATAATAATAATAATAATACAATTACAAATGAAAATTGAAGATGAATTAAATGTGCTGTTACCACAAATTTAGTTTAATCATAATCTAAAGAAAAAGGGAACAAGTTAATGACCGACAAAGGTAAACAAAAATTATCTGGTATAGCCAACATGTGCAGTAGAAATAACTACTAGCACCTTTATGACGTTACATAGCCATTATAAGCGGTAGAAATATATATCAGCTGCTTCGTTACGTTGCATAGACAATATTGACAGCATGTAAACTGTGAGTGTCAATGTCAATGTTAACAATACATCTTCGAGGATAAACTAATCTTGATGTTTAGGTTTCATATCATCAGCACGTCATTTATAGATGTTTGATTATATCGAGTGCTATTCTTCATTATAGAAGGATAGCAACGGAAACCTATATAAGCAAGTTAAATCTGATTTTTTCAGTAATGAAACTTTGTTTAACAGTGATGGTATAACGCTTTGATTTGTGGTATTAATATGATTGCAACTTGGCATCGCAGTTTGGTTTTAGCGGCGTACAAAACAACAATTTTACCACCAGTGTTTTGCTATGGACCTTTCTCACACGTTGCTGTGACGATTTAAATCCCTAACACTTAGAGGCGCACCGAACCTCACACCTAGCCCATCGCAAAACAAACATATGTATATAGTCATTACCTCAGAGCACTGAGAGTTAATGCAACAGGATAACAAAGTATATCAGCTGAATGTATTAACACTTTTAATTACGCAGTGACTTTATTGGCGTCACACTGAAGTGCGGCGACTAGTATGTAATACGTTTGTTTTCGCTTATGGGAGGAGAAGTTATTTTACGGATCAATGTACATATTTTTGTTGTCAGAATATCTTGCATAGTGGTGATTTTTTGTGTAAATTAGTGTAAATAAGTACTGCATTTGTGCCTTTTACATTTACTACAACATTTATTGCCAATAATGCAGAGCTATTTGTTTCAATTAATAACTGATCACAGGGACTGGGCAATAATAAAAGATCAAGGTCGCCGTGGTGTAATGGATATGGTGTCCGCCTAGCGACCGGGAGGTCACGGGTTCGATCCCCACCGTGGGAGCGTTCTTTAGATCTCCCACAAAGACACCAAGTACTGGTTCTAGGCCCAGGAAACGGACTCGAGAGCATTTATATAAGCTTTCGATGCAATAAATAGGTTTAAACTAATAAAAGATCACAGGGACTGGGCAAATACGCGAACCTGTGAAACTTTTTGGTTTTGTATAAAAACTAAACTTCTTTGTTCCACTATCCTAGTAACCACCTAGTTACTAATAAAGGCGCTATAGAGCGCGAAGCGCGACACGTATTATTAATTGTTATTATGAGTCTTGATAAAGGAAGCAACCGCTTATCAATGAAGAGCACCATCACAGCACCCCAGTCTCAATACTATCAAGTCCTCCTACAGGGTTGTTTTTTAAGAACCACATATAGAAGGCCGCAAGCCTGACCCGTATCTTGCCAGTGGTATTGACCCTTTGGTATGGACCTTTAACCCCGCTCACTATCCAGCGTTTAATCTTTCGGGTTTACATTTAAACCGACTATTAATAGCTAATTAATATCTTAGTTAGAAGGCGATTTTTCAAGCGCTTCCGTAGTGTAGTGGTTACACGCTCGCTTCACATGTGAGAGGCCCAAGGTTCGAGCCCCAGTAGAATCAACTTATTTTATTTGTGTTCTATGTTAACTTTTTGTTTTGATGTAGACATGTAAGTTTAAATAAATATACTGTTTTATTGTAACCATTTTGTGTTTTTATTATGCCCATGAAATATATGTGTGAGAGGTTGGGGGGCTGGGGGGAGGGTTCGAAAACACATTAAAACTTTAACAGTGTTTTCATATCAATGAGTCCTCAACCCCTATCGTAAATGAGCAACGTAAGAATAAGTTCAGAATCATCTCTCCTTGAATTTGAAAAAAATATGAAATTACGCTTACAAGATGAAGCAGATTTGTTAAAACCTACACAGGTCTGTTCCATTAATGAAAACTGCACACAGATGCCAGTAAAAAAAGGAAAACAATGTAAATAAAATGAATTATGAAATATTTGGGAGTTACAACACAAAATAATAGATAATGGTTATTTGGGAGTTATAACACAACATCATAGATAATGGTTATTTGGGAGTTATAACACAAATCATAGATAATGGTTATACCAGTATCTTTTTCTATTTTGTTAAAAATAATCGGCCAATATATTATATTCACAGTAGAAAAAAATCGTTCCATGTAACTTCATTGAGTGCCTTTTACACTGAAATTCCCGACGCCCTTTGATGCTTTGCATCAATACTTATCTAGTGGAGTAAACAAATGCAACTGCCCGAGGCATGATGATTTTCATGGCATATGCAAATGATGTATCTGTGTGCATCGATTTTTGAATAATGGCTTCACATGCGGTTTTTATTCCGACATCTGACCCACTGATTATTGCAGCCAATGCGTCACACCAGGCTACTGCTTCGACTTTTTAGCGTTCTAATTTAATGGAATGAATATGTTTGGTCCAGCTATTTGCACTATTGTCATTATAATAGTATAAACTAGAATAATCATATCCCTAATGAATCATTATATTTATTGCGTTTTGTGCTCTCTACTGTGAATGCTGTAAATGACATTATTTAATTTGTGTATGTCTCTCACCATTATAAGTTAAACTTTCCCAAGGGAAAGACACCCGATAACGTTGTAGAACTTTAGGTCTTACCCTTTCTCCATTATGTATATTTGGACCAAATGTATAAATTTGTATAAATGTCATGCTTTTGGAAATAAAATATGTTTAAAGTTTAAAGGTACTTTGCACACGACGAAATCATAAATCAAACTTGCTAAGTATGAGGCGTTTATTTCTGATCGTTTTTTTTTCCAGAGATTACCATGTGGTGAATGCGCAAAACGTAGATCGCACATGCTTTACGATTGAATGCATAATTATACTCTTATTCAATAGTGTATATATAGTCTCTTGTTGACACTAGATTATACCTAACGAAAGTTTTATATATAATAAACATAGTTATTCTATGCCTTCATTAATTCAAATTATTCATAAATGCTTGTTGGGCTTCGTGTCCGTATTGTCTGAACGCACAGACAGCGTATCATAAAGCTACCTACCCACTCCATTCCAGTAGTATACCTGTATGCAAACCGTCGTTATATATAAAATAAACATTGTTTTATTTGTAGCAACAATACCACAGACCATAAACCGCTTGGTCCACATATAATTCAATTGTAGGCCTTCATGAAGCTTGATTTTTCCAAAGTTATATCTAGAAAAATCAAATTTTGTTTCTGACAAAAAACAACACATTTTCGACAATGTTCGCCCGCCACACCAAAATCTAACTGCATAACAAACGTGTTTAAGAAGAAGAAATTAATGCTAAATATATAAAACTATTCTCTCTCTTTTGGTTCGGATTCTTTAATATCGTGACCAAATGCATTAATTGTTTTTTAATTTATAATATTTCTGAGATTATTAGATATTAAACATATTTCGTTGGCGCTATTAGTTTAAAGACGGGTAGAGTGTATTATTGATGAATGCTTAGTCGATTGTGGTTTGGGTGTGTGTGTATTTCTTCACATGTATAAAACACAGTTATCATGATAAACATGTGTTCTCTCTACCAGTAAATATGTTTTTATAAAAACTGGAAAAGTTTGTGATTGTGCTTTAATGTGTTATCGACTCATGCATATTGACGTAACAAAAACTTTGTTACATACTATTTAAGTTAATTTCATATATGTAATAGAACTTTAATATAACGGTTTAAAGCAATATGATTGTTTTGCCAATTTAATGACAGACGAATATTCATTATGTTAAAGGCACAACTACAGAAACTAATTATATATTGATATATTTCATTTACATAGCTGAAACAAACAAGAGATTTGTTTGTTGGAAACACAATTCCCCCTTTTGCGCCGCTTTGAAATAACATTTCAATATATCATTTGGAAGGTTTAGAAAATATCTCCCTTTGAAAGCTTATTACTTCCCTTGGATTGTATGTTTTGACTTTTGACCCTGAAGGATGACCTTGATCGTTCACCACTCAAAATGTGCAACTTCATGAGATACACATGCATGCCAAATATCAAGTTGCTATTTTCAATATCGCAAAGGTTGTCGCAAAACTTTAACCAAGGTTAAAGTTTTGGGACATAATGACAGACAGACAGACAGGCCAAAAAATATGCCCCCAATCATTCGATCCGGGGGCATAAGAAACTCTAAATGTATCATTCATAAATATTATTTAATATCAATTCGTACCGTACAGTCCACGCTCTAAATATATAATTATCCAAATAACCGAACTAATTACGATCAACACATTTTACCGTGTTAGCCTTGTTCATGCAATAAGTGTGCGATTTCCATGATCTATGATGCCCTCTGTGTCAATGTCATCTCGAAAAATGTATATGTTTCCAAACAAGGGCGTATCATAACCAAATGATCGCAGACATCACTGTTGAGTTTGAGCACTACACTGCCTGGGAATTGTATTACAAATCTTATTTTTGATTATTATTTTATCAATGAGTTTGTTTACGCACAGCACAGCTGAATATAACAATAGAAGTATTGATGGCATACCGACGGACTACACTGATTGGTAGGCCCACCATTCCAATACAATCCAATTGCCTGACAGTCGATAAGGAAATGCATTTACGTCGACATACTTTGGTTTTACATAAAAGCCTAACTGCAAGAGGCTTTTTAATATAGGAGTAATATATAACAGCTTGATGAGCTATTGGTTTGCGCAGTATAAACAACCATTCTATCATAAATAAACAAAAAAATTATAAATATAGTCATGCGCTATGGCATGCAGTTGAAATCGTAATTGAAACAAAAGGATCAACATATTTATTTCCCTCAAATTCATACATTTATATTAAAACAATGCAAACGTTTATCACAATGACACAATTGCATCACCATAAATGTTTCAATAAAACATATAAGAAATAACTGAATTAGATTTTTTTATATTACCGATATTTTGGGTGTCGTTCAATATGTCGTAAACAGCATGCAAATTAAACAAAATATGTTCTAATTGCAGATACCCCACGCAACTTTTAAGTCAGCTAGCTCTTACAACCAGACAAAAAGTACTTTCAATGGACAATGTCCCAATATCGTAAAATGCCTCGATTATTACGTGAAACAGTATACACTTTGCAGTGAGGTAGATAGTTTCATCTAGACAGAGAATCCGAATAGATTTACAGGAACATCTTATATTTCTTCACATACAATACCTCACACAGTTGCGCATAAATATAAATAACATATGTAGTAAACTGAAGAGGTCGCACAGTTATATTACAAGCAATATCACGTTATTATTATAAGTAACATATGGCATAGTTTGCAAACATGTGTCAACAGTCGCGATGATGTTTCTTTTCATTTGCAAAGCAAACACAAAAACATTTACATTTTGGTGTCATACATGTTTTTATGTCGAAATTTAACAAATCTTTTAACTATGTGAAATCATCCGATGTTCGTGTTAAGATTTTAATAGCAGGATTGAGTTATAATGACGCACTTATTTTCAATCAAGCAATCCAGCCAATCTGCAATGAATCCTGCGCACAAAATTAGATCCATTAAATATTTAAAGCCAGTATCGTTAACCGAAATCCATTTATCACAATAATTATAACCAAGGCGCGTGTTTTAAGTACTCATTAACTCGCACGTGATATTTTTGGGGAAGCGAAATACGAAAGGCGTGTTTAGTTATTTATTAATTGATCCATGATTGATAAATTTCCACAGTGAACAAAATGTAAGATTGTAATACCCACAGTAGTTTTACACAGGGGACATGATATGAGTAAAACTGATAAGAGTCTGATAATACAGCTGCCCATTGTTGTAATTCTGAAACATTCTGCGAAGGTTAGCTAATACGTTTCTATATATTTATTCGTTAGTCAAGCATGTATATTCGTAGTTTAAATGCAAGATTTTATATAAGCTTTTTTATTTAAAAACTAAACAGACAAACACCAAAATCTGAAGATAAGAAATACATACACATTATCAAGTTTTTGAGGAAAGTGTCGTCCCTGATTATATATATATATATATATATATATATATATATAAAATGTCGTTCATGCTATTAAATATATATATCGACATTACTCGTATTATAGAATATTTATTACACAACAGCGTAGATACAACATGTATTACAAGTGTGTTTTTTAATAGTTTCTCAGACTGCAATACAGTGTGATTTTTTAAAATAGCACTCCGCAACAAAACGTTACTAACACTGGCGGTCAAAATGCCGATGCTGTGTTCATTTTCGAAACCTGACCATCGCTCGTTTGTCGGCAACCGGCATCGAACAATCTAAAAGACACACATTGAGTCTTCGTGTTATTCTACAGAAAACAATGAGAAATGCAAGCGATAAAACGATATCATTATGAACGGGCATAAGGCTGACTGCTATTTAAACTTATTTGAATGGATTACTTTACAGTCTTACTTTTGAAACACTCGAATATTGTCTATCACACGAACAATGGACTTTATGGAAACGAAAACTATCACGAAGCCATGGCTATTTAAAAGATTGAATGAAATCACTTAGAAAAGACCAGACTACTTGCGCTCAATTGGTCATTCTCGACTCAGGTACTACTTAAAGTTCATCGGATACTCTAGTATACTACAAAGTAACCGGTGTAAGGAAAATATACTAAAAAGCACCCCGGAGTATGGACAAGTGCCTTTAATGGTATTTTCCGTACCCGAGGTTAATTGTTCTATACTTAAAAGTACCCCGGGTTTTTAGAAGCACCACATGAGCCTCAAACGACCAATTGAGCACTACTTGCCTAGGGGGTCGGATGTGAGGGCGCACTGCATCGCGATCCGGGTCTCCTTTAAGGTGTCAATATTAATGTTTCCGATCCGTGCGTTGTTACTCCGCGGAGCCGAATGCTGCGACTCATCTTTTTTCACTGAAACATTCAGACCAACTTTACTACAGGTACAACGGGGCATTTTGGTAAAACAAATGACGCTGTTTATTAATCAACGCCCTCACCGGTTGCTAAATTTCCAAAACCATATTGTCTCCTTATATATATGGACACACTACTAAAAGATAACGTTTACAAGAAAAGGTAGGTGCATCATACAGGAAACGGAAAACAAAATTCAATGATTGTAACGTACCTAATCGTTTAACGGATTTGCCGACCAATATGAGTCTTTGCATTTTTTTCAATACAAAGTCAACAATTTCATCAACCGTGTCCTTCTTGGCTTCATCGTGAGCAGCGCCAAGAACATCGTAAGGACGAGGCAGACCACGAAGACGATGAATAACAGAAAGTAGATCTTAGCCATTTAGGGGCTCGTGTTATCCATCTCCGTAAACCTGTTCTTGCCGATCATGCTGAGAAACATGGTTTGAAGGGAGGAGTAGATGTCCTTGTAGTGCTCGAGATTGGCACCAAACAGCAACCAGCCGAGGATGCAGTAAATGGTGAAGCAGGTGGTAAAGAACAAAGCGAACCAGATCAGCTGCGAGGCGGCCTTCTTGAAGACCCGTACCACGGTTTCGATGCTCTTGCTGTAGCCTAGCACGTTGAGGAGTCGAAGAGTTGCCATAAAGCAGAGGATTCCCTGCAGGAGCACGAGCATGTCGTTCGATAGAGCGATATGATAGAAGTTGATAAACGCCTTCTTGTCCACTTTGAATACGGACATGGTTTTGACTGGTCATCGCGTGTCGAACTAAATACATTGCAATGGCCACGTATCCTAGGATGACAAAGACAAGATCATACACCTGCCACGCGTCGCTAAAAAACGCTTTCTTTTGTTGCACAATCATGACGATTATCATAACCGTAAACCCCACCAGGTACACGATGTATATCAGCTCGCCCGCCAGCGTGTAAAGGCCCATGGGACCGACGTGCTGGTTCACATTCATGGGATGTATTCCATAATAGACGAACGCACTGCCTGTCATAGGGAATTCTACCAAGAACATGTTGTACGTAAAAATGTTGGCTTGTAAGCAGTAAAGGGTAAAATCTAGGGCAACTGCTCTTGTGTGACGGTCAATCCAGGAATTCAGGTAAAGCTTGGTCACAATTTTCTGACTTACTAGCATATTGACGTCCAACTTTGCGATGTATCCTTCTCCACCATATATATTGTTCCTCCCTGCGATAGGTAGACCCCCAGATATCGAACGCCGACGTGAAATTCCAGGCAGCAGATGAGTAATCGAAGATGCTCTCCTTGTCGTCGCACGGCCCGGCCTTCCAACCAATGCAGAAGACACGTGTTTCCTCGTCCGGCTCGTTATAGTTCTTAAAACATTTTGTTTCATCCATGTACTCGTTTTTACAGCGATCTGAAATTGTGAATGATCGTATGTATACACTAAAAATGATATTGTTGATTATTATAATAATAATATAATAATAAATTGCCTTTTATCCTTCTATAATCTTCTATAATTATTCACAGAGGAAAACAAACTATAATGGTTATTATTCAGCCAGATCTTGCTGCAATCCAAAATAATTTCTTATCGATATCAATACATTAAATTTCATTCAGCTTTAAAATGTTTGAGCAGTCAAAGTTGTATACTCGAGCCTGTATTTAGCTGTATGAAAAGTGATGGTGGTAGTTGTAAAACTATAGTAATGGAAGCTAAGCAGTAAACATGCACCTGATTTGATTCTGAGTTGTCGCAGTCGAGGAGGACCGACCCTGTACTTAGTCCCTCCTTTAATGAACTGCTGTAAGCGCCAGTCGAGCGTTTCATTATTGATATCAACTTCCGGGAACATCCGGGGCAGCACCGTCTTGTTGAGCCATTCAAAGTAATCCTGGTGCTTTTTTATCTACAATACACATAGTTCATCAAGTCTCGTTGTTCGTGACTATAAATTTGATATCTCTGTAGATATCTACACATAACTCGATTTATAAATCGAATTTTATATGAAATAGGATGAACACTAAAGACAAAACAAAAAAGATACATTAACAAATAACAAACATAGCAAATAAACGTATGACTTATTTTAAGTCTGCAACAATAAGAAGACATACTCCTCACGATTGAATACATGTACCAACCTCAGTAAATTTCGGTAATTCATGTTCAGTTTGATGAGGAGGTGGGTAATTTCTATTGGGAGGTGCAATGAATGCATCAATAGTTTCTTTGTAAATAAGGTAGGAGCGTCCGTCACGTATACTGTAGGCGATACTGAAGATTATCCAGCACATGAGGAGGTTCAGTATGGTGTTCCGGATCGCCCTGTTCATTTGCAGCTCCTTCCGCCGCAGACGCTTGGCTTTCTTCAGATGCCCCTTGGCCAGAGGGGGCGCTGCTAGCCGCATACCGCATGCAGACGACATTGTATGAACAGGGTGCGCATACCCCCTGCAGACGACATTGTATGAGCACAATCTCGCATATCGCCTGCAGACGACATTGTATGAACACGGTGTCGCATGGAAATGTTTTATATGGATGGCATGGTTTCACGTGCAGATGACACTATGTGCTTTTTAAAGATATCACGACTTTGCTTCTAAAAGAAACTGTTGTTGTTTTTTTTAAATAGCATGGTATCGCTTTCAAAATACATAATAGTTAGATCTTCATAAAAGTAAAGCTTCCTGTAGAAAACAGTACGATTTTTAAAAAGCTTCCTTCAGAAAATAGGTAGATCTAAAAAATGTAAAGCTTCCTGCAGAAAACGTTGTGCTTGCACGGTGCGGCATGCCGACGACCTTTTATACAGATCTGTAGATAAAGTATAAACTACGTACACGACGCTGTATTTATATATAGGGAGTTTCTTCCCGCAGTTGGAAAAAGTTTCCGTTGTTTATCGACAAATACAAATATTTGAAATTATGATGCTTGGAATAAATCTACGCGCGCGTTTGCATAATGTCGCCGGCAGACAACATTGTTATAACAGAGAGCAAGGTGCGGCGTGCAGACAGTATTGAAGGCATGGTTAATAAGGATAACATGGTGTTAAATGTATTGTTAATAACATGGTGTAGCTAATATCTAAATATTAATTTAAGTTAAAATAAAAGATTACCAGACCGTCCCCTGAGACTGTTCGAGTACTTCTTCATGATGGTACTTTTGTCGATGATCGCCTTGGAGTCGGGCATCGAACTGAATACGATCGTGAATACCAAAGTCATCAACACGACCTGCAGTATGCAAATGCATGTGCGTAAAATGTCGTCCCAGATCAGCCTGTTCAGTCAGCACAGGCTTATCAATGACGACACTTTCCGCATTGACTGAATTTTCGTTTATATGAAACCTCCTTTAAACGAAAACGCAATAAAAGGGGAAAGTGTAAAATCAGTGCTTTTTGACGTATATAATGCGCGAATTTAATAGTTTTTGGAAAAAAGTAAATACAAAAAAAAATATACATCAAGGCTGAAGTTTTAAACAAATTTTGATTAATGAGTTCCAACCAGACCTATCGACAGACACATATGTTAAAAAACTTGGAAGAAAATCTTCCCAAATGCTTACATGTAAACAAAAAAATAAATACTTAAAACCAGGTACATCAAGTCTGACCGTAAAGTGCATTTGAGTAAAGTGTGGTTCCAGATAAGCCAGTGAGGTCCACACAGGCTTATCAGGGACGACACTTTCCACTTGAAGTGTGCGTGAAGTCGGCCTAGGCTATGGTTACCTTGACGGGGTCAAGACAGAATATGGACTCAAAGCAGGAGAGGAAGAAGGAGGTGAGCCTCTCTTCTGACTTCTTCTTGCCCCAAATGAAAAACGCGCATAGGAACCATATGATGAAAACCAGGAACCAGGCGAGGTACGTGCACTTGTACGGCAGTTTCAGGTCCTGATACCAAGCGCAAACGCATGTTCGCAAAGTATCGTTCCAGATAAGCCTCTACAGTCCGCACAGGCTAATCAGGGACAACGCATTCCGCATTTACTGGATTTTCGTTTGGGAGAAATCTCATTAAACAGAATAAATCCATGTAAGCGGAAGGGGTCGTCCCTCATCGACCTGTGCAGACCGCACAGGCTAATCTGTGATGACACTTTACACACATGCATAAAGCCCAGTTTCGGGCGTTCGGATTTGTGTTTGTATTATCGCTATTGATCGACCAGTAAGCTACAATTTGAAATTTTCCGAGTGGCTTCATGGTCGGTAATGACAACGGCAATGGGCTGTTTATTGACCGACAAAAGTATGCATTGAGAAACACATTTAACAATGCTAACCATCACCTTCTGATATATATTTGAAAGGAAAACAACGATAATGGTGATATATAAAAGAACGGTAAATATAATTAGCATGGCTTATTTTTAAAATGTCGAGATTCCGTTAAAGGCGTCAGCGCTTGAACATCGTCATCTACTGACTGTCAGTAGTTTTTCTAGTTGCGCTGCATGCTCGCCATTGGTCACTGTCAGATATGAATTATCAGGTGAATTATAAACACGACGAACGAACCGACAAGACAAAGAAGCTATTTCAGCTACAAGGGCGTTGATACATTCTACTAAATTCAATATATCAGTATACATGGATATGAAGGGGCTATTGTGTTATACCAAATCAAGATTCTTAATATTGTTTACCTCAAGTGTAAACAAACCACAGACGTTAACAAGAAAAGGGGAAAAATATCAACCTGCGTTGAAGGGTATCCTTTCTGGACAAGACACTTTTCAAGCTGAACGCTACGCTGGTGATGTTTTTCGAGCCAGTCGTGGACCATCGGGACCCGGATCTTGGTCGACCTCTCACTGGGCTTGAACAATGTCGTGTTCAGGTCTGCGGGCTTGGGTTTGGAGAGTTTGAAGAGGTAGATGAGGAGGATAGTGGGCGGCATAACAATCAGCGCCGAGAAGAAAGAGGTGTATACCTACAAAGGTCATATACTTTGGCCTCGTTCTGGTAAAACTGAGCTTAAAGCATCCGCGTAAAGTGACGTCCAAGATAAGGCTGTGTAGTCATTTTTTGTCTACCCCCCCACCCCTAAAAATAATAATAAATCCACTGAACAAACCTGTTTCAACGAAAATCGGAAAGGCCCAACTTGGATGTCCGCGCCGTCCTCGATGTCTTCGTCCTTGCCCTCAGCCCGGAAGAACATGGCGTTGGAAATCAGGCTTAGCATGATGAATGCCAGGGCGCAGGAAACCCGCTGACAGCGCCTGTAGTTGCTGGTCTGTGGCCGGTATGCGATAGACACCCACATGTGACTCTCTGTGCATCGTGCAGGCAGGGATATAGACAAGAATTAACGCTACGAATTTAACTGTAGCGAGGTCTTATAATTGTTCTTACCAACAGTTTTAAAAATATGCTTACGGAGAGATACAAACAAATAGATTGTCATTTATTCGTGCTCGATTTGGTGCAATGAAAACGTCTGATGATTATATTATGGGAATTCTACAATTGCTGAGATTTGTTATACCAAAATTCTCAGTACAATAGTATTTTATTAATTTTACTAAAATATATGCTGAATGCATAAGTAAATGAAATGATATGCGATTCCTATTGTCATTGACAAATGATGGAGGACTTTAGTCTGTCAACATCTTTTCTAATTTCACAATTACTTCTTGAGATGTATTGCAATACACTATCAAAGCACCTTTTCTCTTCTGGCTGAATAAGCATTTTATGCAGATAAGAAAACGTAACTCTGTATAGTATAGGTACATGTACAGGACAATAAGTAGGAGAGAGTTATCTATATAAAATTGATAGTGCAGAGCTGTAAACAGTGTAGAAGGACTTTTGCTTGTTGCTGTGTGATAACGCATAAACAAGACCGGAAAAACAGACACTCTATGGTAAAATAATCACACCAAAACACATTATCTTGTAATTTTATGATATTCAGAATTAAAGCATATTTACGGTAATTCAATCACAATGAGCGATAAAGGGATTGAACGGGTTTGACAGCATGTGAGCTAAGTTTCGTCCCAGAATAGGGAAGCTAATAATAGACTTCTATTAAACAAAAAATACAACAATAGCGGACAGTATCGTCTCTGAAAGCCTGTGCGGACTGAACAGGCTAATCTAGGACGACACTTAACGTACATGCATCAAGCCCTGTTTTCTCAGAGCGAGAATCATATATTGTATTACCGGCAAGCATCTCCTTGGCGTTCCTGATGAATCGTGTGTTGAACTGGTTAATGCTCTCCGTCTTACGCAACGGAAGTACACACTGAAGCAAGCCGTCGTCCTTCTCGAGCGCCATCCAGCGCTCCGCCTGGAATATGAATCTGCGAGCAAAAGAATTTGAGCCATGCTCTGTGAAAAGGGGTTTAAATGAATGTGCGTAAAGTGTCGTCCCAGATTAGCCTGTGCGTTCCGCCTTAACTGAATGTTTGCTAAGAAGAGTTTTTCTTCAAACAGAAAATATATAAACAAGCGAAAAGTGTCGTCCCTGATTAGACTGTATGAAATGCACAGGCTTATCCTGGACGACACTTTACGCATATGTATTTAACCCCTTTTTCACATAGCACGGCCCATCTTAATTGCTTTTCTTCATTCGAGTCAAAATAATTATTGAAAAGTGGAAGTTCAAAGATACATAGGGAAAACGTTCTATTGATCAAACTGCCCAATCACTGCACCCCAGTACTCGAAAATTTAAATGTTTTCCATGCGGTTCTTATTTTGTATGGTTGCTTATTTCTGCCAAAAAGATCTTGTGTATTAGCGGGTTTGAAGGTCGACAGCACGTCAGATCCACACATTTATTTACCAGAACGACACACATTTTTATTGAATTCATTAATGTAGTTTCGGCTCTATTTTTTGTCGCTCTAAGAGTAAAGAGTCGTGGAGTGGGGGTGGGGGGGGGGGTAAGGCGGAAAGTGTCGTCCCTGATTAGCCTATGCAGATTGCGCAGAGGGCTAATCTGGGAGGACACTTTACACAAATGGATTAAACCCCGTTTTCCAAGATCAAAGCTCCTATGAATATTGTAAGCGCTTATACGAACGTTTCGTTTCTCTGCAGGTCCTGCACCTTTATGCGACTCAGATACCAGCCGGAGTGCTTGCCGCCGCCCGAGTTGTCGGGCCAGATCCGGATGTACTCCAGGTCTCCAAGGCATACCGTCGTCGACAACAGGAAGTTCAAGACGCTGCCGCTAGCAAATTCCTTAAATCAACAGCACATCTTTTTCAGAAATGTTTTCTTAAAACAAGCATTTATTACCAGTAATTTATAAGTCTACGTCTTTAAAGTGCTATTACCGCGGTATTTACGAGATCGAGTAAAGAAAACAATGTCTTCAAACAAATCAATTATATAAGTTTTATTAAATTACTGATATACAGAAAACCTCAATTTTGTATTATCTCGAAAATGCATAATGAGAAGCGTATGTCTTGCAGCGATTAATACAAGCACTTAAGATTAGGGTAATAATGTACGCTCATTATCTCGGCTGTTTTCGGAGAAAACCCGAGCTATTGTCATAGCCAGCTCGTCGTCCGCCGTCAGGCGTAGGCGTCGTGCTAAAAACCTTAACATTGGCCATAACTTTTTAAATATTGAAGATAGCAACTTGATATTTGGCAGGTATGTGTATCTCATGAAGCTGCACATTTTGAGTGGTAAAATTTCAAGGTGAACATCATCCTTCAAGGTCTTAAAAACAAATCCAAGGGAAGTAATAAGCTTAAAATGGACATAGTTATCTGACCTGCCAACGTATATATTTTTGTTAAATAAATCAAAGCGGTGCAGTAGGTGGCATTTTGTTTCTGACAAACACATCATGGTAAAAGGTCGAGGTCATCCTTTACGGTCTACGGTAAAAAATACAAATGCAAGGGAAGTAATAAGCTTTAAATGGAGATACCTATTTAATATTGAACATAGCAACTTGATATATTTGGCATGCATGTGTATCTCATGGAGCTGCACATTTTGAGTGGTGAATCTTCAGTCCCGGTAGTGGCTTTTAATTATTTGCTACTAAAAATAGAGATTTGTTAGAGACAATTATTTTCAAGGGAAGTAATTTATTTAATTATAAATGTCATAATATTATATATTTCCTTACCAAGAATTGAAATTCTTTTCACAATTATTGTACAGATTTATTATTTTGATTATTTATAATTCAAATGATTGATTTGTCAAAGTTTTTTTTTAAAATGATATAATTACCATTTCTTTCATGTTCATAACATGTACATACCTGTGGACTTATGTCCATAGATACATGATCAAATCTGGCTATGATCTCTTTTAAACCACAGGCCTAGGTTGTCAGTGATGTCTGACATGGTCGTAATAGGGGGCATTGTGTTTCTGACGAACACATCTCTTGTTTTAAATTATACAATTATCATTTCTTAACTGTTCTAATTTGTGAATGCTAGTTTTCATTAAATACCAGTGGACTTATGTCCATAGATGCATGATGAACTCTGGCTATGATCTCTTTCATAAACCACTGGCCTATGTTGTCAGTGATGTCTGACTTGGTCATTTTTTACTGTCTACAGACCCCCCCCCCCCCCCGGTTGGATTGGACAAAATCCAAGGGAAGTAATAAGGTTTAAAGGGAGATGATTTGTATATCTGCCAAATGATAAATAGAATTTTTTTTCTCAATGCGGCGCAGTAGGGGGCATTGTGTTTCTGACGAAAACATCTCTTGTTGGGTCACTAGGTCAAAGGTCAAGGTCACTGTCACCTCTAAAAAAAAATTCTGACAAGCTTTCGCAGCCGAGCGTGGCACCCGTTATGCGGTGCTCTTGTATATAACTTCTGATTGCATCACAGTTATTCGTCCAAAATAAGGCAATTTGCAGAAGCACATACATTAAACAGATTTTGTAAAGCAACAACAACAACAATTCAATGACTTAGAACGCCTATACATAATCTTTATGTAATAATAAACATGTGCATCGCTCCGGGAAAACAGGGTATAATGCTTGCGAGTATCGTCCAAGATAAGCCTGCGAAGTCCGCGCAAGCCTATCACCGACGATACTTTCCGCTTTAATGAAATGTTCGTTAAAATGAAGCCTATTATTAACAAAAAGCAACAGTCTAAGCGAAAAGTGTCGTTCCCGACTAGCTTGTTCGGACTGCACTGACTTAATGGGACGGTACTTTACGCACATGCATTAAGCCCCGTTTTCTCGGAGCAAGGCTGAAGGATTGCCAACCTTTCTGACACCATCGGAGAGTTCCCGGACCCCTGTGTCCATATCCTCGCCGGAGATAACGAAACCCACGCGAGATCTCGTGTCGGCCCCTGGGCGGATCCCAGTGATCACCTTGAGGATGTAAAAGTAGTTGTCCAAAGAGAAGTTGTCGGCTAACGGCGTCACGCCCCACTGAAGTTACACCGGAAGTAATATGGGCCACTGTGCGTTAATGCAATTATGCAGATCCCTCCTTAAATTAGGGAGATGTGTGTCTTGTTCTGTGAAAATTGGTCAAAATGCATGTGTGTAAAGTGTTGTCCCAGATTAGTCTGTGCAGTCCGCACAGGCTAATCAGGGACGACACTTTCCGCTTTAATGGTATTTTTCGTTTGAAGGAAGTCCCTATTTGCCGAAAATCTAGTTTAAGCCGAAAGTGTCGTCCCTGATTAGCCTGTGCGGACTGCATAAGCTAATCTGAGACGGAACTTTACGAACATGCATTATTGCCAGTTTTGTCAGAACAAGGCACATGTTATCTTGACGGTACCTATTTACAGACTAAGGAATTAGTAATGTTCCAATTGTGTCCAATATTTAAAAAACCCAACAGACAACATATATCAAAAGGAGCAAAACAATAGGACAGACACATCAATAAACTAAACGAGATACCATATAGTCAACGAGTACATATCTGATAAAATCGAGATTTTTTAACCATTTGAAAAATAAGAAGATTACATTAATCAGAACGTTTTGATATTTTGTTAAATTGCTGTCAACGCTTTAATAGCATACATGTAATCAAATCGTAGTCTCATAAGTACATTCGGGGCAGGCCGATGTTTGGTGGTGTAACCTTTTGAATCCATACAAATCAGTTTAGAATCTTGTTGGGGGCAAATGTTTTCGGATTTTTTTGTATTACTGTTTGTTTCACTTCAACATTTTGTTAATAGGCTCAAGTCTTTTAAATTGAAGCACACTTCAGAAAACGCAACAATGCGTGAACAGTTACGAAAGTCTATGGATTGTGCATATAACTGCATGTGCCTAATACACCGATAGGTGATGTTAAGATTCGTTTACAAATGCATGTTGGATTAATATTTAAATGAGCGAATTAATTGTTTACATTGTATGCTTTTATAAAAAAAGTTTTTCGAATACATCCATATTAACGTGATGATGAAACATTAAGGAATATATCGAATCCTTAATACATGTCTGGCGATATAACAAATCTAAGTGTCCTTTTATTATACCAGCAAGTATTCATTCCACTGATCAGATGATCCTTTTAATCAAATGCCAAATACATAAAAAAGTAATTTGGCTGTTGGAAACTTCGTACGTTCGGTTGCTTAGTGAAATCTAAAATTGTCCATAGATTGGAAAAACCATTACGCAATATCATATGTCAAATATGCCACAAAGCAAATAAAGATAAACCGTTGAAAAAATTATTAATATTGAGTAGCTCTCTTGAAAAACTGCATCAGGTACGACACTTTGCGTCTTGACAGACATGTCATTCAGAAGAGACTTCCTTAAACGATAAATTCCTTAAAAGCGGTGTCGTCCCTGATTTCGCTATGCGGACTTCAGAGGATAATCTGGGACGAAACTTAACGAACATGCATTAAACCCGGACTTTCCAGAGCGAGGCGCAATTAAACTGATAAGAGAATGAGAACAAACATTTATGCCTTACTTACCTTCAGCACATTCAGTCTGTTCTGGCGCCGGGCTCAGATGATGATAAGGGCGTAAATGAGCAGGATCAGGATGAGCGTTGCCATGACGGCGGCCTGGTTTAGGGGAGAGAACTTCAAGAACACAGAACTGATGTCGATCCTGTTGGTGGGCACGTGGAAGGAGTGAGAAAACGTCATCTTCTTCATGGCTTTACATTTGCATTCAAGGTAACCCATTTCGATGAAGTAATCGCTCCGAGTGAGAATTAACGTATTCATGTAGATACTAATTGATACTCACCCATATTAAAGGCATACGTTTATTTGATCCTTAACAGAACTATACAAAGTATCCGTTAAACATACAATTTGGATGATGGAATTCCTTAAAATGTTAATTGAATGAATGTGACTCCTGCAACAAATGTTCAGTGAACATATCTAAGGATATGTATATCATGCGTTCATGTAGTCTTTATTTTGTAATGTATCCCTTACTTTGTGTTTTACAATAATATGCTGAGTGTACGTGAAAGAACATAACATATATCCCGCTCCCTTCCGCTCCACGTTAAAATAACCTCATCGTCCCAAAATATGCAACCAACGGCCACGACGGACATGTCGAATGTCGTTCGTTTTATGTTCGTGGCGTCAGTGGAGCGACGTGTCCTAGCACCGGTCTGATTGCCTGGAATAAATAGGAGTATAAAGGCATTTGCATTACGTGTTGTCACATATGAGCATGTGCAGTTCGCATAAGATAGTCAGTTTCTTTCCGCCTTAACTGGATTTTCGCTTATAAAAAACTTACTTTAAACAAAAAATACCATTACAGCGGAAAGTGTCGTCACTGATAAACCTTAGCGGAGCGCACAGGCTAATCTGGGACGACACTTTATGCACAAGTAAAAACCTCGTTTTCCCATAACAATAAACAAAATTCCAATAGTATTGACTTTGGCAAAATGAAAATAAAAGCAAATATCAGCCTACGTGTAACTGACATCGGACACGGCAGCCTAGGTGTACCGGACAGCGCACACTGCAACCTACGTGTACCGGACAGCGCACACTGCAGCCTATATGTATCGGACAGCGCACACTGCAACCTACGTGTACCTGACAGCGCACACGGCAGCCTACATGTACCGGACAGCGCACACTGCAACCTAAGTGTACCAGACAGCGCACACTGCAACCTACGTTTACCGATCAGCGCACACTGCAACCTACGTGTACCGGACAGCGCACACTGCAGCCTATATGTATCGGACAGCGCAAACTGCAACCTACGTGTACCTGACTGCGCACACGGAAGCCTACATGTACCGGACAGCGCACACTGCAACCTACGTGTACCGGACAGCGCACACTGCAACCTACGTTTATCGTTCAGTGCTCATTGCAACCTACGTGTACCGGACAGCGCACACTGCAGCCTACGTGTACCGGACAGCGCACACTGCATTCTAAGTGTACCGGACAGCGCGCACTGCAACCTACGTTGACCGATCAGCGCCCACTGCAACCTACGTGTACCAGACAGCGCACACTGCAACCTACGTGTACCGGACAGCGCCCACTGCAACCTACGTGGACAGGACAGCGCACACTGCAACTTCGTGTACCGGACAGCGCACACTGCAGCCTACGTGTTCCGGACAGCGCACACTGTAGCCTACGTTTACCAGACAGCGCACACGGCAGCCTACGTGTACCGGTCAGCACATACTGCAACCTACGTGTACCGGTCAGCGCACACTGCAACCTTTGTGTACCGGACAGCGCACACTGCATCCTTCGTGTTCCGGACAGCGCACACTGCAACCTTCGCGTACCTGAGAGTTCCAGTCCCAGACACAACTTGCAAACTCTAGCGCTACTCTGACGTTCTTTCGGAGTGAACTTCGCCGACCAGTTGGGGCAGAGAGGACCTTCTTAGAGTTATAGTTAAACCGACTGCAGAAGCCCTATCAGAGCGAAAGATAACGTGGTCAGCATTTTAGAAGTGCATACATCTCAGTGAAAATAAAACACTAGGAATGGGGAGTTGTGTGTAAAATACCAGCAAATGTGACATACGCATCGATCCCAAACTTCAAATATCTTCACTGTGTCATCTTAAATCTTAGCACTTTAACCCACACAAAACTAATATGTAAAGTGTTTGTATAAGCTGCTTACTGTTCACAAAACATACAAATTATGACACGTGCTCTTGGAGAACTGGACTTAATGCATGGAAACAAAGTGTCGTCCCAGATTAGCCTGTGCAGTTTGCAGAAGCTAACACTTTCCGCTTCTATGTGTTAAGAAAAATCCAGCCTAAGCGAACACTTTTGTGCCACATTAGCATGTGCGGCGTTCGCAGGCTAAACTGGGATGACACGTTACGCACATGCATTAAGCCCGGTTTTCAAAGAGCGCGTCGCATTGGAATCACTTTAAGTGCATTCTAGTTTAGTAGCCAGGCTCTGTTCGACACGTGACTCCTAACTCACATGCCAGATACGCCGTGATGGACTGTATGCCGGCGGCAGGCCGCATATTGATGTAGAGGTCATCTTCTGGGGCGTCGATTAGCACCGTGTGGTAGGTGAACATCCCCAAAGCGTCCTCCGGGTGCACCAGAGCGCTAGCGTTTATCGTCGTAAATGAGGCACTAGCAACCTGTGCGAACAATAGCTCACCGTTATGGTTTATTACTTTGTGCAGTAAATGTATAATTTGTTTCGATTATTTAATTTTTACACCTGAAAAAAAATCTGAAATAGCGTTAGGTTAAATAACTTCACGGTACAAACATTTTCTGAAGATTATTGACTACATGTGCCCCAGTTCTTACTTCAAAAACCTTAACCATGTAAGAATATGTTATTTGAAAGACTGTTTAAGTTTGTTACCTTGTGAGTTAAAGTTATCCGCCCATTTAATTCGCCTGGCGCATTTAGGATGAACGTCTTCTGCTTTGCTATAAAAGCAGACGGTCGGCTGTCATCGATGAGCATTGACGTCTGCTCGCTAACCTGAAATAAACGTTCCAGCATCAATAGAAACAAGGAACATTCGGTCAGTATTCTTAACGGTAACTGAAAACAAAAGAGCAATTTATGTCAGCCCTCTTGCATATACCATTTTTCCCTTAAGGCCAGATATGTCTCGTTAAGTCTGTGGACCACATCATTCCGCTTTATAAATCATGTCATTTTATGTCACAATATAGTATGATAAATCCAACAAAAACACATATTTTTCTTTCCTTTTTTATCAACGTTTCGGCTTACGCCTTCATCAGGATAATACAAATAATAACAGAAAGCGGATGTTACGTCATTGACTTAACGTACATTAAAATGCGGGAAAATGTACGTCAATAAAATGAACGTTAATTAAATTAAGCTTAACTTTCGGATTCAAGAATACACAATTTCCTATAAAATTATATATAAAAATACTAATAGGAAAAAACAAAAGTAAGCTTAATTAAATTGAAGAGCTAGTCTTTTATGTTAAAAAGAACTTTGTTATTCATACCATTAGGGTGTAATGTTTTAAGTCTATGTATATAGTAAGTTTCTTTACATAGACGATCTATGTTGTTATTAACAACATCAATTGGCATAAAGGAAAAGTCATTTGCGCTGTGGTGATCTTCATTAAAATGTGATGCGACCAAAGTTGAAAATTCAGGGTTAGAAAAGTTTCTTATGTCAAATCGATGACTGTTCATTCTTTTTGACACCGGTTGCATGGTTTGTCCAACGTACTGTTTCTTACACTGTTTACATGTAATGAGGTATATTACATCTTTAGATGCACAATTCATATTCTTCTGTAAATTAAATTGCTCGCCTGTTACTGTACTTTTAAATTTTTCTCCAACGTGTATGGATTTACAATGGGAGCAACGTGTTCTTCCACAGGCACTGGACGCACGTGAACTGTTCAAACTGTTCGTAAACTGAGCACGTGTAATGAAGTTTCCTATATTATTAGGCCTTTTAAACGCCAGTATTGGCTTATAAGTTTCATGCACACTTTTCACTTCTTCTTTCTGTGACAGGTTAAGTAAGTCCCAATACTTGTTTATTGCGGCTCCTATGTTTGGCAATGACGGATTATATTCCACTGTAAATGGGATAACTTTTGTTTTTGCTTTATTGCAGGACTGTAATGCGTCTTCTTGAGATAGAGCAGAAACTTTTTCAAATGTACAATCGATAATTTTTTCCGGATAATCTCGCTGTTTGAAATGATGCTTGAGGTCTTGAAGTGACGATTTAAAACTGTTGTCATCCGATATAATACGTCTATATCGCTTCGCCTGACTGTATGGTATTCCGTCCTTACACTGTTTAGGGTGGCATGACGTATAGTCAAGATATTGGTGGTTATTGGTCTCCTTTATGTGTATATCTGTTTGAAGTGTTAAGTCGTCATTAATAGAAACAGCCACATCGAGAAAAGACACGATTTTCTTAGAAGCAGAATACGTAAACTTCATGTTGGGGTGAAAACGGTTTAATGCTTCAATAAACAATTCAAGCTTCTCTAAAGAGTGGTCCCAAATCATAAATATATCATCTAAAAAGCGAAACCACAGTGTCGGTTTATGTTCACATATTTTAAGGAAGTCTTTTTCAAGTTTTCCCATAAATAGAGAGGCATATGCTGGCGCCATTGGACTACCCATAGCCGTACCCATTTTTTGTAAATAGAAATCATCATCAAATTGAAAATAGTTATTTTCAAGTACAAGTCGTAACAATTTAGAAACTATGTTGCTATTAATGTTGCCATTATGTAAAAATTCTTCACAAGCCTTGATTCCATCGTCGTGTGGGATGTTCGTGTAAAGCGATGACACGTCTAGAGTGACGAGATAGGTTTCTTTACTATTAACTGTCTTATTTTTGAGCTTTTTTATGAAGTCTGTTGTATCTTTGATGAAAGACGGCAATTCAAACATGTATGGTTTGAGAATGGAGTCTATATATTTCGAAATATTCTCCGTAGGTGAATTACATGCTGACACATTTTTTTTTATGTCACAATATAGGAACTCAGATTGTATACATGCACATCTGCACTTCTGCGTGGTACGATGAAGTTCATGCACCTATGACAATGGACGCCCTGCTATTAGAACTCAATGACATATGTTCCACGCTGATGATCGTGGGCTCTGACTCCAGGTTCTGTTTCAACAAAGAGGTAGCCTTCTTGAGCTTTGCCTTGTTGCCGACCCCTCCGTACTCCCTCGTGCAACCGTCACACACCGACCTCTCATTGTCATCGACCAGGTCCTGCTCAAACTCTCTCTTAATTACATTCAGTTTGGTTGTCTTAATATAAATAGATTGAAAACGTTCTTCACTCTACTCAGTTTGATTGCCTTATTAGAAATAGAATGACAGCATTCTAATCTCCACTCAGTTAAGTTGCCTTAATACAAATACCGATGGATCGAAAGCGTTCATCAGTTAATTTAGTTGGGTTGCCGTAATTCAAATAGAACGAAAGCATTCCACTCAGTTTGGTTGAATTTACAAAATGCATTATTAAATCCACGCAGTTTGGATGCCTTAATAGAAATATATTGAAAGCCTTCTTCACTTTACCGAAGTTTGTTACCTTAATATAAATAATTTGAACGCGTTCTTCACTTAACTCAGTTTTGTTACTTGAATAGAAATAGAAAAAAAAGCATTCTTAACTCAACTCAATTTGGTTGAAGTAATATAAATAGACTGAAACACTCCTGCTCTCGACTAATTTGGTTGCCTTGATACAAATAGAATCAACGCGTTCTTCACTCCTCTCATTAAGGTTGCCTTAATCGAAATAGATTGTAAGCGTTCTTCCCAAAACTGATTTGTGTTGCCGTAATAGAAATAGATTGTAAGCATTCTTCCCAAAACTGATTTGTGTTGCCGTAATAGAAATAGATTGTAAGCGTTCTTCCCAAAACTAATTTGTGTTGCCGTAATAGAAATAGATTGTGAGCGTTCTTCCCAAAACTAATTTGTGTTGCCGTAATAGAAATAGATTGTGAGCGTTCTTCCAAAAACTAATTTGTGTTGCCGTAATAGAAATAGATTGTGAGCATTCTTCCAAAAACTAATTTGTGTTGCCGTAATAGAAATAGATTGTGAGCGTTCTTCCCAAAACTAATTTGTGTTGCCTGAATAGAAAAAGATTGTCTTCCCAAAGCTTATTTGTGTTGCTTTAATAAAAATAGATTGTAAGCGTTCTTCCCAAAACTACTTTGTGTTGCCTTAATGGATATAGATTGTAAGCGTTCTTTCAAATGCTAATTTGTGTTGCCTTAATCGAAATAGATTGCAAGCGTTCTTCCCAAAACAAATTTGTGTTGCGTTAAAAGAAATAGACTCTAACGAGTTGGTTGTACTAACGAAAGCGCCCCTTCAACATACAGAATTTGGCTGCCCTTAAAGAAATGTAATCAAAGAATTCTTCATTTCACCGAGTTTTGACTCCCTAATTAAGTTAGAATGAACACGCTTTTTACTTGATCGAGTTTGGATTCTCTATTAGAAATATAACGAAAGCTCGTTTTATTTCTCTCAGCTTTTTTATCTAAAAGACATAGTTTAATTTAGTTTAAACCTATTTATTTTAGCTCGGTTGCATTGAAAGCCTAAGGCTTATATAAATGCTCTCGAGTCCGTTTCCTGGGCCAAGAACCAGTACTTGGTGTCTTTGGGGGAGATCTAAAGAACGATCCCACGATGGGGATCGAACCCGTGACCTCCCGGTCGCTAGGCGGACACCATATTCGTTACACCACGGCGACCTTCGAGACATAGAAGAAAGCGTCATTCATCCCACAGTGTTTAATTGCCATAACGGCAATGGATTTAAAGCGCTTTTAATTTTACTTAATTGCCTTAAAAGCAATAGAACGAAATAGTTATTTATTCAATTTATTTTGGTTTTCAATCTCATGTGTAAAGAATGAAAGCGCTTTTCGCCGAGTATGGTTGCTTTACCAGAAATGAAATGAAAGCGCTTTCCGCTTAAAAAAGTTCGGTTTCCTCTTGATAAATAAAATGAAAGCATTCTTTACAACGCTGCGTTTGGTTACATGACCATGTATTAAATGTAATCTTTATTCAGGCTACACTGATTGATTGTCTAAAAAGAAATGGAATGAACACGTTTTACATCTTACAGACTTTGGTTGCCTTAATTAAAATAGAATGAGCCTAAAAGTTAATTTTTCGTTATAATATGATTATTTATCATTCAAATTGATGTTTTCACTAATTAATATCATAGCCACACGCTAACCACCTGTGGTTATAACAACCGTAGCAAAAATCTGCAATTTTAAATATATTCATATAAAGTTATTATGTTTTTATACATGTGTATATAACAAAATTGTGTTAGTTATACTTTTTGAATAAACAGTTTATGTAAGATTCAAAATTCGTGAAAGCAATTATTTTCCTTCAGTAAAAAGTGATGTTGTTATTGCTGCTTCGGGTGACGATGTACCTATATATGATCTTTGTTTTCTAAAAGACTCGAAACCAACGAATAAACTATTGTGATTTAACTCTGTACAAATGAAGCACGATAATTAGTACTCGCGTTTCGGCTTATATGATATGGTATAATATAGGTTTGGGGAAACAAGTTTAAACGTGATCATCAAAGAAACGAACCCAGCCCGACCCACATACCTCCTTATCTTCATCAGTGTATGCTGCAACAGGGGCACTCTGTTCACGACCAGAATGAAAGTATCTCGAGTCCAGCCTGCAATCGTATGCAACTTAATGTAGAATTATTTATTATGATACGTCAATCACCGATACCATTTTGTGTAATCCGTTGTAATGACTGAATCACGCACTGTCGTGAGTTAAATGATAGTAGAAAACGATTTGATGTAATGAATTATATAAAAACTCTTCATGCCGATATCTATTGTTTACATGACGTTCAATGAAACGCACTGAAATGAAAAAAATATTCACAATAGGGTGAGGATTATTTTATTAGTTTTGGAACAACTAACTCGAGGGGTGTTGCCATCTTATTCAAAAATAAATTACTAATTACGGTTAATTCGGTTGAAAAAGATGATAATGGAAATATGATAGCCCTTAACCTTAGCTTCTGTTCCAAACAGTGAACATTACTGAACTTATAAGGCCCAAATACAGACAACCCGTTTGTGTGTTTGATAGATTTGGTAAAATGGCAATACTATGTTTATTATATGTGGAGACTTAAATTTAGTGCTCGACCGACTGTCAGATTATTGTTATGTATAATGATCACGTCAGTCATGATAAACCCCGCCTACCATGTTGTATTGCTGCATGCCTATCGCTGTATCTGTGTAGTATTAAACTAGCCATCAAACAGACCGGTGTTCTCGCGTTGTCTTAAACCCACATACACAACAATTATGTTAACTATAAAAATTTAAATAGTAATAGGAAAGCAAAAGACTTGCTAATGGTGGAAATAGTAAAAAGGGATTTGAATGACACTTTCAGATATATTAATGGTGAGAAAAAAGGATACACTTGGAAACGTACTTACCCATTGCAACAGGGTCGTCCTAAAATATCCCTTATTACAAACGATATGATTGAAAATTTACTAAATTCTCAAATACAAACAAGCTTCAGGTCATATCATTCTATTATTGGCATAGTTTTATGTTTTGAAAAAAATATATATGGTAAAGGTTTATGAAAATTCAATAACTCATTGCTATCTGATATAGAATTTTTGCAAGTGATTAATACCTTGATAGATGACATTGAACGGCAATATTGCGTTCCTGTATATAATCTAGACATGTTAAATGATAGTGATGACAGCCAAATACAGATGTCATAAATCAATTTTTCTCAGAAACACTTTTAATGGAGATAAGAGGCAAAAAAATTTCTTATTCACGTCACAAAGCAAAATTAAGAAGAACAAATGAAAGTATAATAATTTCAAAAATTAAAATATTAGAGCAATCTCTGACTGAAGAAAATAAAGAACAACTACATACACTTAAGAATGAACTAGAAACGATCAGACAGGAAACTATGAAAGGTTGTTTTATACGTTCCCGTTCAGACTGAATTGATAATGGAGAAAAACCTACTAAGATGTTTTGTAATTTTGAAAAAAATATTTTCTTCCAAATGTATCATGCATCCATAGAGAAGATGGAACATTAATATACGAACATGAAAACCTTCTTAAGGAGGCCAACTACTTTTGTAAATTGTTATAATCAGAACAACCCACTAACAATTATGATCTTAAATACGAATTTAAAAATGATGAATTGCCCAAATTAACTCATCCAGAGGCGGACTTGTTAGAGGGATTTCTCTCTTTACAAGATGTGTCAGTTACCCTTAAACACATGAAAATGACAAAAGTTCAGGCTCTGATGGATTATCTGCAAATGTCTTTTAAGTGTTTTGGCGAAAAATTGGTGTCTGTGGTAAGAAGTAAAAAGTTATTCATTTAATATAAGATCACTTTCAATAACTCAGAAAAAAGGAATTATAACATGTATTCCAAAAGAAGGAAAGCCAATACATTTTCTTTTTCAAAATTGGAGACCAATGCGCTTGTAAAACCTGTACATAAACTAGCATTAGGAACAACAGCAAACAGACTTAAGTCAGTCTGGAACAAATAAGTAAACACTGACAAAACTGGTTTCGTTAAAGGCAGGTTAATGAGGGATAATACACGATTATTATATGATATTATGAACTATACTGAATGCAACCAAATCCATTGCTTACTGATGCTAATTGATTTTGAAAAAGCATTCGATACTTTATAATTCAATTTTATTAAACAAGTGTTTGATTTTTTAGCTCATCTATTTTTTTTTTTAATTGTGAGCTATTGTCATCACCTTGGCGTCGGCGTTGGCGTCCGGTTAAGTTTTGCGTTTAGGTCCACTTTCCTCAGAAAGTATCAATGCTATTGCATTCAAACTTGGTACACTTACTTACTATCATGAGGGGACTGGACAGGTAAAGTTAGATAACTCTGGCGTGCATTTTGACAGAATTATGTGCCCTTTATATACTTGGAAAATTGAAAATTTTGGTTAAGTTTTGTGTTTAGGTCCATTTTATTCCTTAAGTATCAAAGTATTGCTTTCATACTTGCAACTCTTACTAACTATCATAAGAGGACTGTGCAGGCAAAGTTATGTAACTCTGACTGGCATTTTGACAGAATTATGTGCCCTTTTTATACTTAGAAAATTGAAAAATTGGTTAAGTTTTGTGTTTAGGTCCACTTTATTCCTACAGTATCATAGATATTGCTTTCATACTTGGAACACTCGCAAACTATCATAAGGGTACAGTAAAAGGACAAGTTGCATAACTCTGGTTGTCATTTTTATGGAATTATGGCCCTTTTTTGACTTAACTTTGAATATATGGTTAAATTTTGTGTTTCGATCCACTTTACTTCTATATTATCAAGGTTATTGCTTTCAAACTTCAAATACTTTCATGCTATCATGATGTTACTGTATCGGCAAGTTGAATTTTACCTTGACCTTTGAATGACCTTGACTCTCAAGGTCAAATTATTAAATTTTGCTAAAATTGTCATAACTTCTTTATTTATGATTAGATTTGATTGATACTTCGACAAAATTACTCTTACCTGACATACCACAATAGACTCCACCCAAACCATCTCTTGTGCCACCCCCCTCCCCCCCGAATCCCCCCCCTAATTTTTTTTAAGATCATCTCACAAATGACCACCACACCCTCACACTATACCCCCCTCCACCCACCCCCGCCCCCCCAATTTTTTTTGAAACGGTTAAAAACACAAATATTTATTTTTATTATTTTATTTTTGAAATACCGTCCAACCATCGCACCCAAGAATCCCCTCCCCCCCACCCCCCCCACCCCCCCCCCCACCCCGATTTTTTTTTGCATTTTTTTACCGCATTTTTGGAAGATAATGTAATAAATGTCAACACCCCCACACTATACACCCCTCTTCATTCCACCCCTCCCTCCTTTGTGATTGAAATTGCGAGTCCATTCACGTTTGAAAAGAAAATAGATGAGCGGTCTGCACCCGCAAGGCAGTGCTCTTGTTTTTTTTTTACTTTTGGCCAATGAACTGGATCACACTTTTTGTAAAATAATTAGAAAATGCAATCAAATTGAACGAATTTCTGTCAGATTTTTTTTATAAAAGGACGTGGATGTCATAAGGGAGATCCTATTTCAGCCAACATATTTATACTTTGTGCAGAAATACTAGCGATTAAAATAAGGAAATGTAATCAAATACAGGGTATAATAATTGAAAATGAAGAAAACAAGATATCACAATTTGCTGATGATACTTATTTATTAATGGACGGGTCAGAAGAATCCTTAAATTTTGCACTACAAGTATTACACTCCTTATAACCATATTCAGACCTGAACGTGAATTTGAAAAAAACAACAACATGTTGTCTAGGTTCCTTAAAATACAACACAAGATCAATAAACACAAGATGGAAACTGTAAGATTGAACTCTACTCATAGTTTTGAAAGACATTCTATGGTTTTATATAAGGTACTTAAATGAAACAAAATTGTATTGATTGAAAACAATTTCAACATCATGTTTGAATATTATTTACATTGACAGTACTTGTAATTTCTCTGAATAGTACTGAAATGAATCTCAAAATATATGTTTGCTCCTACCGTCACATCATAATCATTCGATTATTATGTGTGCTTGTTGTAATATTTTGCTTTAAATTCACCTGAAACAAATTTAACTCTAAATAAAGTTAGCTTAACTTAAATTTCATTGTTTTAGGTGATGGACGCATGGACTCTCCAGGCCATTCTGCCCAGTACTGCTCGTACTTTGCCATGGACAATGCTTCAAAGGAAATTATATCAGTCGTCACAGTTGACAAACGAGAGACTGGCAAATCAAGTACTCAGATGGAGAAGGAAGGTTTCCTGAGGACGTTGGAAAACCTTGACAGAAAAGGGGTCCTAGTAGCTGAGGTAGTGACTGATGCCCATCCATCTATTGCTGCATACATGAGTGTTGTTGCGTTGTTAAGGAATGAATTTTTCTGTTAATTACATTGTAGGATCTTAAACATGTAATATAAAAATGTACACATTAAAATATCATAAAATGGATCATTTTAAAATCATCAACTTACATTTATTAATTAAATTTAAAAATTGATGGCAAATAGTAACCATATGTATGTGCATAGACATTCATAAACCATTATTTACAATAGGAAAATGTTAGTAAATAGTGCATGTTTTTATTTCTTTACCACCCCATATATAATTTGGGTAAATCATTTTAGGAAATAGTCAACAGATGTAGACAAATAATACATGCAGACTCCCTTTATACATTTATTTTAATTATTTCATTCGGTATCCAGATTACATCTTCCTGAAGCAACTTTCTTTAGGAAAAGACAAACCAAAAATAAAGCACTCATTTGACATCTGGCATGTTGGTAAAAATTTGGCAAACAAATTATTAAAGGTAAGGTTTGTGTTACTCAAAAAATATACCTATTAATGTTAAGATGTTATGCTTCAGGGACATATCTCATTGATTACCATACTGAAGTTTTTGACAGAAAAGCAGCAATCTTTTCTTCAGATATTTTTCTAAGGAGCTTTATCATAATACATTATTAAAATAAGTATATTCAGATATAAAGATGTGAAAAAAAACAACTTTTTATACCCCCACAAACAAAGTTGAGGGGGGTATATAGGAGTGAGCTTGTCTGTCGGTCTGTCTGTTGGTCCGTATTCAGTGTCCACTCTCTAGTTTAAGTTGATTTCATATGATCTTCACCAAACTTGGTCATACGTTATCTCTGTTACTATCTGTTACTACTTTTGCACCTTGTAATGCGCTTTAGAAAAAAATCGTAAATTCCCTATTACGAAAATCACACGCCTATGTCCTATTTACATATGCTCAGATGCGCCAAGTGCCCCGGGAAATATAATTAGTGGACTGGACATACACTCTGCACTGGACATCACGGGGGAGGACTCCCTGGAGGTCATGGACACCTCATGTGTGATGAGCATGGCTGTGCCGGGCTCCGCCGCCACCACCATGAGGACGTCCGTGATGCGTAAGTTTATGATATTAGTAACTCTCTGATAACTGTAGTCTGGGGACAATGCATAGACGTATAATTTGAACACACTGTTAGCCCGCAACACCTGTTATTTAATGCATTATTTATCCAGATGAACTTTGTTTACTTGAACTCTTTTGAACTGTTTAATATGCTGCAAAGTTGAAGTAATGTGGAATTCCCGATTGTCTCTCTGCTCATTAAATACAAAAGCTAAAATGTAAAAGGTGTTTATTTCAAAGTGTGTCACTCGAAGCGCTTTGAATACCTTAGGGAATTTTCATATCTTTTTTTTAATATCGAAAATTAAACATCTTCTGCATCTCGAACCCTATACTAGTAATTAGCAATAGTATGGTTACCCTATGTTAAAGGGACTTGTTCACACTTATATTGCATTTTTTTGAAGTTTTTCATTTAATGCTTTGAATTCATAAATTTAAACATCGGAAATAAAGTGCTCCAGTATAAATATATTAATTAAATAAACTTTGCATTTACTGTTGTCACAGATACATCAAATCTATGCATAATTGTAATTGTACAAATATTATTAATGAGAATAAGTGTATGTGCATAAGTGTTTTACAAACTGATCTGTTTGAATACATTTTTGCTGTCTTTTTTGCAGCTTCTTCATATGCATTACAAATAAGTGAGAGTGCCATAACAGCAAGCTATGAAGAACACAATGGTAAATAAATAGATTATCATATATATGCAAACCATATGTGTACATCACATTGAACACAGTATACAATATAATAGAGATTTACCCATATTTAAAACCAAAACAAAACAAAAGAAATAAACTTTAAACATTTTGTTTGAAAATTTACGCTGTGACTATCATAACACATAAACTAAAGTATAGTATAATAACATTAGTTGTCCATTGTATTGCATTGAAAACTTCACTGGAGTTAATTAATTTTGATTTTTAAAGTGTCTCATTTTTCGTTGTAATTTCAGATTCCGCAAGGAATGTCAGTAAAGACGTGAAGCGAAAAGAAGGTAAGTTTTGGATATGTTTAAATATATAATTCAAGTTGTCCATAGCAAATTTTAACCACTTAAAAGGTCATCAATTTGAAACTTAATACTATGGCGGCTCTATAACAGCTCTATAGTAGTCTATAATAACAGGTATTAAGGACACTTTAAAAGTATGAAACTTTCATTGATGGAATACCAGTTCTTAAAACTAGATTGACAATACCATCTGAGAAAGCAAGCACTGTATAATATGTTACTATTTAGTATGCAAGAAATAGCATGCATACTTTGAAATATAACTAGCATTAAATATGTCAACATTAAGTACTAATGAATAGATTATACAATATGTAAAGATTTAAACATTTGAATGTAATAACATGAGAAAAAGTCCATTTATCGGGGCTTGACACTAATTTCTACAGATTGGTGTCCACAGAGAACCCTGCCTATTAAAATTAGAGCAAAATCCTGGGAAAAACTGGTGTCTCCACCAAAATTTGGGGGTCTCTGGTTCCCGGGACACTGTTAGTGTCGACGCCTGTTTATCAAAATTACACGTTTTAACCTGTTTTCAGCATTCACAAAGAAGGCCGACAAAAGATTGTCCAGCAATACATTAACAACGCTGACTACTGCAAACATGGAAAAGGACATTGAAAAGTTGAATATTGACATACACAAATTAACTGTAGAAATTGAAAAAATCCAAATGGATAAAAAATATCTGCTGCATTTAAAAATAAACAAGGGCTGTTTGCAAAACATGCATGCCCCCCTATATGGGCTATAAGTTGTAGTAGCAGCCATTGTGTGAATACGTTTTTTGTCACTGTGAACAACGGTGGTGGTGGTGGTGGTTATTATTGATACAATGCATTACAAAAATGCAGTTAGCCTAACATTTGGTAAAATTTAAATATATTACAAGGGAGGCAAATGCTGTAACAAAAAGAACATGCATAAACGGTAGTTGTTTCCCTTGTTTGAACCATGCTTAATCCTTAAAATGCCTATTTCCAGTAACTGTGACCTTCACCTGTGACCTTTGACCTAGTGACCTCAAAATCAATAGGGGTCATCTGCGAGTCATGATCAATGTACCTATAAAGTTTCATGATCTTAGGCCCAAGCGTTCTTGAGTTATCGTCTGACAACCACCTGGTGGACGGACCGACCGACCGACAGACAGACAGACCGACATACCGACATGAACAAAGCAATATACTCCCTCTTCTTCGAAGGGGGGCATAAAAATGAAGAACAATATTCCTTATGTTTACAGGCAAAAACATTATACTACAATGGCAAAGTTTTAAACAGCATGTAGATATTGTATACCGAGGAAAATAAGAACCTATTTACATGTGCTTTTATTACAGGTATTCAAATGAAACATACAAATGTGTTTAGGGTCATTATGTGACCAAGTGCTTTAACTCCGACATGCAATGTATTAGATTTATGGCCCTTTTTCATTTTCAGCAGGATCCCCAGAGTTGTGCCCACTAAATCGATTGAAATTGAGGAATGTTGTCTGTCAAGAGATGTTGCTATGTTACTTTTGCATGGAATTTCAAGAAATTTAGAAATAAATGTTTATTATCATCATACTACAATGTTTTACATGTACATTCTGTCGTGATCGACTTGGTCACTTCCCTTATGGCCTTTGATTAATTGAAACTGATCAATTTTGTATTCCCTGAGCTGGGTTTTTTGTAGTAATAGTATGAAATTTCATGACATTTAAAATAAATTTGTATAATATTTTCTTCGAAAGGGGGCATAAAAACTAATTAACAGTTTTATTGTTGACTCCAGGCAACACATTCGATTCGTGGAGTTTTAGTTTATTTATAAAGATGTTTTTTGTTCCCAGCATTTACAAGGTTTTCATTCAGAATTTAAAGAAAATGCTGACACATGTCTAAATAAAACTGAAATGCAGGCATATGCTCACAGCAGTACCCACAAAATGCAGTGCCAAAAAAAACCCAGTTCATATTTATTAAGTTATAGGAGGTTTCGGGGATTCCGATAATGACGTCACGTTTGCGCATGCTTAAATTTCGGCCGTCAACACTGAAGCCATTTTGCTATTTTTTGCATTTGATGAACTGCATCGTGATGAGGTTACCATAATAATCTCTACTTGACACATATTGGCGACCCTTTTTAAGAACAACAAAATACTCAGAAATTGAAATTCTTTCAGCATAAATTGATTTCAATGAACGAACACAAAATTAATAAGGGCTAAGGACGAAAACAAACAACAGACAAATTGATTTTATTTAATCAACACGAACTGATTTGAACCTATATGTCAGTAAACACTTACCTTGTTACAGAATAATTCAATCCTCTTAAGGTAATGTAAATGTAATTGTTTTTTATTTAATTGTCCACAACAATTTCGACACTCTTTGTTTTGAGCATTTTTATCCCAGTGTTTAATTGCTCCTTTGTTCATCACCAACCGATTATCTCGATAGGATCGAATACTGTCAACGCAATTACTAAGAAAACAGGGTGTCATAAACCTGGGGACCTATACCCTGCATTAACCACATGCGTCTGGTCATTTACCACAATTTATGATACCTCCATGTCATCTCTTGGCCTATTGAGCAGTCATTTAAGCCAAATACTTAATAGTTGCTTTAATAAAATATTTGAACATATTTAACAAATAGACATTTCCGACATGGATCAACAGGAACTATAAATGTATAATGTATATTAGCCAGTTTTAACATAACAATGAAGTGTTTAATAACTATACATTTAAAATATTTGACAAACTCACTGCTACACAATTAACGTATTTAAGGGGTACATGCAAATGTAAACTCCGCTATAACGCGTAAAGATCGTGCGTTACTGCAGTGTTCGAAACATCATCATGAAAACATGCAAACACGTTTGATCATAGTAGGGATATAACAATTTTATTTTTATCGCTAATTAACACTAGTAAAGAGTTTTCAATATACATGTACATTCCAGTTCAATTTTCAAATATGCAGTTTTTTTTCATTTGAATGCTAATTAAACTTATTAATATTTTCATTCAATGTACACGAAACGAAAATTCATTCTATGTAAAAGAAAATTTAAACTCGTAATGTTTGTCGCTTTTTTAGGGCTTTGTTTTATATAACTGATTCAATGCACCTCTAACAATTAATTTCGATCGCTGATGATAAATTACACTTTCGCATTCACACCACTTATAATTATAATCAAATTAAGATATGTTTTATTATTTTTTAAATATTATTTATTAAAGTCTTACTTTAAGAAAGAATATGTGTATATTGATAGTTTGTTTGTGTGAAATTGTCAGTATTTAGTCTTTCAACGACCTTTACTATTATACGATGTAAATGGCCGCGATCAAGTGTTGACGGCCAATCTATTTTTAGTAACGGAAAACCCCTATTGTGACGTCACACAAAAACCTCCTATTACCTTTCGTAAGTTTTGTTACACAAATATAATATTAATCAGCAAAAGCAAACATTTTATGAACAATATTTGTTCCTTTTTTGTGGATTGTTTTATAATATGCATTTTTTTTTTTCAAAAGGACATAAACGGTGTATTGCCCGGCGCAGACTTTAATGAAAAACAATGCAGTGTGCGAAAGCAACAATCAGAGACAGCAGGAAAAGTTGTCTCGGACAATACCGCAAAAGCAAAAAAGAAGCAACAACAAGATTTTATTCAAGCCAAGAACAAAAAAGAAAATTTAATCAAATACATGTTGGGGCTAGAGTATTGAAGTTCAATTCTTTGATGACGGCTAGAAAAGCCAAATGCAATCTTCAAAACAATTACACTGGACCATAACACTGGACCATATGTGGTAGACAATATTAAAGGGAATGCAGCAACATTTAAAACAATGACTGGACAGATTTTGAAGTCTGGTGTGTCCCTAAATACGTGGAATCATCAGATGTGTTGTTTGATAACGTTAAGGAACTTTCTAAGTTGGATGTTTTTGAAAGTCTGGCAGAAAAATGCTTCAAGCTTCAAACAGGAGTCGGCAGTGAAAATCTTGTCAATTTTACAGAGAAGCTAAGTGTGTGTCCAGTCAGCTCCTTCATTAATGAGGTGTGTTCATAAATGCTCTATATTATAATCTTCTCCACCCACCTTCACTCCCAAATTCTAATAAAATCAATCTTCAACGAGAGTCAAACTGAAATATGGTTCATCCAGCCCTCGGGTTTTTGCCGGGATATACAAGTATATCTATAACTTTTATATATACATCTGTCTATCTGCATTAAATTACTCTTAATAAAAGTACAAACACCCATGGTCATAACTTCTGGTTTTGAATTAATAAAACCAAGAAATTGTCCGTGTGGGTGTTACAATATTGACTTTAATTTGCAGAAATGTAATATCAAACTAGAAAATAATAGACAGTTTTTGTTTCTTGCTTGATATCAAATCTATAATTTGTATTATAAGTTGTAGGTGATAGAAATCACATTATATAGCTTTATAGCTCTCTACTATGGCCTAAACCATATAAATACTTGTTTTGAATGCCATTAAAAGGTGTCAGATGAAAACAAAGAGATGATAGACGATTTCCTGCAAGCCCTGCTTCAGGAATTAGATTCAGAAGTGACAAAGACAGCAAAGTTCACCCAAGCAGGCTGGCTCCTTTGCACAGTCTTGATACATGCCTACATAAATCAACAAAATCCTGTGGAGGTCATTGAAACAGTAGAGAACATGCCACCTTTCATTGCCATGCCACTGGGAATGGATCAGCATAGAGAAGGGGAGATGCTGACAATAGCCGGGGAAGGGGTTGCTGAGGAAGATCTAGAAACACTTGCTGGTGACTCCTGGTTGAATGACAAGGTAACCACCAACATTGACTGGTTATTGCTGTATTGTCCAGTTTTACGTAAATGTTGGGCCACCAAAAATAAATGCCCAAGTCCAGAAATACATGTCATGCCTTAAACAGACATGTTTATATCATTTCATTTATTAAGAGCCAGTGATTTATGAATAGCCTCCTTAGATCTGTATGCAAATAGCCATCATTGTCCATGTTAGAAATTTTAATAACTACATTAAAGCAAACCTACAATGAAAGGAAACAAAAGTTCAGCTAAGCCAAAATGATGTTTTGATATGACCACTGTCAGTCACCACACTCGACAATTTACTTTGTCTCTGAAACCACTTGCTTGAATTTTTCCATGGCAATATTGGCAACAGTTAAACATCTCTTGCTGTTTACAATGTATTGCAGTTGACAATATGTTGTATTATAGTCTGTAATACAAACTTTCTGTTTCATAGACATTTCTATTGTTTGGAAGAATATATCATTGTCAGATTGTCTGCTGATATAAATGTTCAGTGTCTGTTCCGCACCTGGTAAAAAACTAGTATAAGGCCCACTTGCATTTCTTTTTTATAAATCCTGCATGACCTTTGTGTGGAAATCCTATCCATATTTTCAGATCATCAATTGATATTTGAGTATGCTAGCCAGGGAGATGACAGACAGTTGGTCTCCTCAACAGAACAGCCATGCAAGATGTTCTTCGTGCCTGCACAAGCTGCTGAACACTGGTCATCTAGAGATTTTATCGTTGTTGTTTTTTTAATTCTTAAAGTTTGGTATTTAGTTATATAGTTTATTTCATATAGTGAGCATGTCCTTATGAAGATATCGAAACTACAAATAAGAGAATTGTGAGTTCGATTCCCTGTCTATCCACTTTGCGTGTAGGGATTGGGGATAACATTAATTGTATGGCTATTCTCCTTTTGTTGTATCTAAGACATGAACACTGTTGATTGATTTTAAGTTTTCTTGTCTTGAACCTCTGAGAGTAAATAGAAAGTTGGCAGGAATGATTCATCAACATTTCAAATGATTTAGAAATGGACTTCAAACAACATAACATCTACTTTATTATACCAAAACATGTTAGAATTTAGGTTACATCATTTTTTAGAAATAAGTAGCTATTTCTTCTCTGTTAAAGAATTCCCAGTCATCAGCCATGTATTTGGACAAATTACAGGACACTGCCATCGATGTTCAGTTCCTTCACGAAAACATCCAGTACCTGTTCCGCGTGTCCGCCGTCAACATCATCGGCCATTCAAAGCCCCTCATTTGTGATGGTACCATCACAGCCAAGATGCAGTAGGGTACGTAACTCGAGTTAAGAAATCAGCTGTTCATGAGGCTCCCTAAGAAATGGACCATGATTTGCTTTTATGACTTCCAGTGATTTGCTTTTATGACTTCCAGTTACCGATAGGGAATTATCATTGAAATAAAATTGGTATATTACAGTTCTTTATGTTACTAAAAAAATGTGGGTAGAGTTCATTACCTTCATTTTATGCCAATTTATGATTAAAATGTAATATTTGAGTGTTAAATAAAATAACAAGGGACAAAATTGTCACAAAACCAGGTTTTCATTGTGAAAAAAAAATCTGATAAAGGGAGAAAACTCAAACTGAACTTTTGAAATGACCAAAAAAAATTAACCCCCTTTGTAAGTTTTTTTTTTTTTTTAAATCTATTTTTAGTCGTAGCGACCTTGACATTGGAGATATTGACGTGATTCTTTCGTGGGACACACCGTCCCATGATGGTGAACAAATGTGCCAAATGATTTTAAAATCTCACAATGAATGACATAGTTATGGCCAGGACAAGCTCATTTATGGCCATTTTTGACCTTTGAACTCAAAGTGTGACCTTTACCTTGGAGATATCGACGTAATTATTTTGCGCGACACACCGTCCAATGATGGTGAACAAATGTGCCATATGATTTTAAAATCTGACGATGAACGACATAGTTATGGCTCGGACAAGCTCATTTATGGCCATTTTTGACCTTTGAACTCAAAGTGTGACCTTGACCTTGGAGATATCGACGTAATTATTTCGCGCGACACACCGTCCAATGATGGTGAACAAATGTGCCAAATGATTTTAAAATCTGACAATGAACGACATAGTTATGGCCCGGACAAGCTTATTCCGCCAGCCCGCCAGCCAGCCAGCCCGCCAGCCAGCCAGCCCGCCCGCATTCGCCAATCTAATAACCAGTTTTTTCCTTCGGAAAACCTGGTTAATAAAATTCACACCATTATCTGTTACTACTTTTGCACCTTGTAATGCGCTTTAGAAAAAAATCGTAAATCCCCTATAACGAAAATCACACGCCTATGTCCTATTTACATATGCTCAGATGCGCCAAGTGCCCCGGGAAATATAATTAGTGGACTGGACATACACTATGCGCTGGACATCACAAGGGAGGACTCCCTGGAGGTCATGGACACCTCATGTGTGATGAGCATGGCTGTGCCGGGCTCCGCCGCCACCACCATGAGGACGTCCGTGATGCGTAAGTTTATGATATTAGTACCTCTCTGATAACTGTAGTCTGGGGACAATGCATAGACGTATAATTTGAACACACTGTTAGCCCGGAACACCTGTTATTTAATGCATTATTTATCCAGATGAACTTTGTTAACTTGAACTCTTTTGAACTGTTTAATATGCTGCAAAGTTGAAGTAATGTGGAATTCTCGATTGTCTCTCTGCTCATTATATGCAAAAGCTAAAATGCAAAAGGTCTTTATTTCAAAGTGTCACTCGAAACGTTTTGAATACCTTAGGGAATTTTCATATCTATTTTTTTGTATATTAGAATTAAACATCTTCTGCATCTCGAACCCTATACTAGTAATTAGCAATAGTATGGTCAACCTATGCTAAAGGGACTTGTTCACACTTATATTGCATTTTTTTTGAAGTTTTTCATTTAATGCATTGAATTCATGAATTTAAACATCGGAAATAAAGTGCTCCAGTATAGAAATATTAATTAAATAAACTTTGCCTTTACTGTTGTCACAGATACATCAAATCTATGCATAATTGTAACTGTACAAATATTATTAATGAGAATAAGTGTATGTGCATAAGTGTTTTACAAACTTATCTGTTTGAATACAGTTTTGCTGTCTTTTTTGCAGCTTCTTCATATGCATTACAAAGAAGTGAGAGTGCCATAACAGCAAGCTGTGAAGAACACAATGGTATATAAATAGATTATCATATATATGCAAACCATATGTGTACATCACATTGAACACAGTATACAATATAATAGAGATTTACCCATATTTAAAACCAAAACAAAACAAAAGAAATAAACTTTAAACATTTTGTTTGAAAATTTACGCTGTGACTATCATAACACATAAACTAAAGTATAGTATAATAACATTAGTTGTCCATTGTATTGCATTGAAAACATCACTGGAGTTAATTAATTTTGATTTTTAAAGTGTCTCATTTTTCGTTGTAATTTCAGATTCCACAAGGAATGTCAGTAAAGGCGTGAAGCGAAAAGAAGGTAAGTTTTGGATATGTTTAAATATATAATTCAAGTTGTCCATAGCAAATTTTAACCATTTAAAAGGTCATCAATTTGAAACCTAATACTATGGTTGCTCTATAACAGCTCTATAGTAGTCTATAATAACAGGTATTAAGAGGACACTTTAAAAGTATGAAACATTCATTGATGGAATACCAGTTCTTAAAACTAGATTGACAATACCATCTGAGAAAGCAAGCACTGTATAATATGTTACTATTTAGTATGCAAGAAATAGCATGCATACTTTGAAATATAACTAGCATTAAATATGTCAACATTAAGTACTAATGAATAGATTATACAATATGTAAAGATTTAAACATTTGAATGTCATAACATGAGAAAAAGTCCATTTATCGGGGCTTGACACTAATTTCTACAGATTGGTGTCCACAGGGAACCCTGCCTATTAAAATTAGAGCAAAATCCTGGGAAAAACTGGTGTCTCCACCAAAACATGGGGGTCTCTGGTTCCCTGGACACTGTTAGTGTCGAGGCCTGTTTATCAAAATTACACGTTTTAACCATTTTTCAGCATTCACAAAGAAGGCCGACAAAAGATTGTCCAGCAATACATTAACAACGCTGACTACTGCAAACATGGAAAAGGACATTGAAAAGTTGAATCTTGAAATACACAAATTAACTGTAGAAATTGAAAAAATCCAAATGGAAAAAACATTGCTGCATTTAAAAATAAAAAATGAAGAACAATATTCCTTATGTTTACAGGCAAAAACATTATACTACAATGGCAAAGTTTTAAACAGCATGTAGATATTCTATACCACTCACCCAAACAGGTTTGGCATATGTGCTTTTATTACAGGTATTCAAATGAAACATACAAATGTGTTTAGGGTCAATATGTGACCAAGTGCTTTAACTCCGACATGCAATGTATTAGATTTATGCCCCTTTTTCATTTTCAGCAGGATCCCCAGAGTTGTGCCCACTAAATCGATTGAAATTGAGGAATGTTGTCATGATCAATCTACCTATGAAGTTTCATGATCCTAGGAATAAGCGTTCTTGAGTTATCATCCGGACACCATTTTACTATTTCGGGTCATTGTGACCTTGACCTTTGACCTAGTGACCTGAAAATCAATAGGGGTCATCTGCGAGTCATGATCAATCTACCTATTAAGTTTCATGATCCTAGGAATAAGCGTTCTTCAGTTATCATCCGGAAACCATTTTACTATTTCGGGTCATTGTGACCTTGACCTTTGACCTAGTGACCTGAAAATCAATTGGGGTCATCTGCGAGTCATGATCAATCTACCTATCAAGTTTCATGATCCTAGGCCTAAGCGTTCTTGAGTTATCATCCGGAAACCATTTTACTATTTCGGGTCACTGTGACCTTGACCTTTGACCGTGTGACCTGAAAATCAATAGGGGTCATCTACGCGTCATGATCAATCTACCTATCAAGTTTCATGAACCTAGGCCTAAGCATTCTTGAGTTATCATCCGGAAACCATTTTACTATTTCAGGTCACCGTGACCTTGACCTTTTACCTAGTGACCTTAAAATCAATAGGGGTTATCTGCGAGTCATGATCAATGTACCTATGAAGTTTCATGATCCTAGGCCCAAGCGTTCTTGAGTTATCGTCTGACAACCACCTGGTGGACGGACCGACAGACCGACCGACATGAGCAAAGCAATATACCCCCTCTTCTTCAAAGGGGGGCATAATAAGCAAATAATTCTTTTTATTTTTACTTTTTCTATGATGTGGCAGAGCAACAGGTTCAGATCTGCAAAGCAAAAGCGGCTCAAAAATCAAATGATGAAATTCAGGAATCCGAGGGTGAACAAAACGATGTGCTTGGTCTAGACCAGGACTCGGCTGAAGAATTTTGGGGTTTTGATTCCGACTACATTCCTCGAGAAAGATCTAAGAAAAATAAAAATGTGAAGACATTGAAGTCTGTTGTTAACAAAGTGACGCCGAAGGACGCTAGTCGTGGTAAGAAACAGAGTAATTCTAAGAAAACACAGAAAAAAGGTTAATCTACAAATAATCCCAGTTGCATGGTTTAAATAGATTTGAATAATTTGACAGATAGTAACCTGAACTTACTGAAGGATAAATTAGGCCTGTCACAACCTGAAAATTCCGATGATTTTTATTATGATGATTTTTATTATGATGATTACGATGGGTATGAAAACGAGACAGAATGGGATGAAACTGTAGACATTCATAATGCACCTAATTTGCGTGTACAGGTAGAGAATAATGATGAATCTAAAGATGATATTTGAATGAATGATACTGTTAGACCTAAAGTAAACGACATGTCAACGAAATTGATGACTGACTTCTTTGGTGATACTAGTGATAAAGATAATAACTCTGATGATGAAAATGAATGGACTACATGACTTGTAATTATGTCTGATGAAGAGATTGAAATTCAACCCCCATGGTGAGCTGCAAACGGTAAGTTTAATACAATATACATGTACTTGATTTCATGTGGATATAATGGTTAATCACTTCAACCCGTTTTATAATTTATAATAAACAATAATGTTTGTAAAATATGCATGCCCCCCATATGGGCTGTCAGTTGTAGTGGCAGCCATTGTGTGAATACGTTTTATGACATTGTGACCTTGACCTTTGACCTAGTGACCTAAAAATCAATAGGGGTCATCTGTGAGTCATGATCAATGAACCTATGAAGTTTCATGATCCTAGGCGTAAGCTTTCTTGTGTTATTATCGGGAAAACATTTTACTGTGTCAAGTCACCATGACCTTGACCTTTGACCTAGTGACCTGAAAGTCAATAGGGGTCATCTGCCAGTCATGATCAATGTACCAATGAAGTTTTATGATCCTAGGCATAAGCGTTCTTGAGTTATCATCCGGAAACCATTTTACTATTTCGGGTCACCATGACCTTGACCTTTGACCTAGTGACCTGAAAAACAATAGGGGTCATCTGCGAGTCATGATCAATGTACCTATGGAGTTTCATGATCATAGGCCTAAGCGTTCTTGAGTTATCATCCGGAAACCATCTGGTGGATGGACATACGAACATACGGACATACAGACGGACCGACATGAGCAAAACAATATACCCCCTCTTCTTCGAAGGGAGGCATAAATATGAAATCGTAACTGCGTAGCAAATGGTTTTGATAATTTGGCATATATAACGTAAGAAGTTTGCCCAATTCTATATTTGGATTAGAAAGCATTTGTGAGACAGGCATATATGTAGATGGAACAATTCTTAATAATGTTGATGCAACTAATTCGCGGCTGGTTGGAAAGACATTGTGTTTTTTATACTTCATTGAATGATTGCTGCTTTAAGATGTCTGTTATTATTTAATTTCAGGATCCCTTGGTGCGAATGGTCAGTTAAGAACAGCACTAGGCCTTGCCCTCAAGTCTGTACAGACTGCAGTGGCCAACACCAGGGCCAATCGGAGGAAAGGATCGGAATGACCAGCTGTCCGTCTGAAGTTCTACCTGTTGCCAATGGGCGCTCCGCCCCCACGACTAAAGGGCAAAAGTGCACAGGAACAATTGATTGCTGTTTACCATACCTGCGGGTTTGGTAAGATTTCGATGTTTTTTTCTCACAATATCGATAAATTGCTACCTTAAACAAAACAACAGCAGCAACAACAAGACTAATTCACCACCTTTAACGTTTTTGGGATTGTTTTTCTGCCATTCAAATAATGTTTTATCATACTAAACAACAAATACTGTAATTGCACCTATAAAGGCGAAGGTCTAAAGAATGATTCATGGAATTGACTGTCACAATGTGTCTTTATATGAGGGTGCTTCAATATGTAATGTCACCCCCTGTCTATTTTTGAGGTTTCAAGAGATAACCCCATTTCGTTTTTGCATGATATAGATTGACCCTTCTTCTACCAAATGGTTTCATTTTTATGTCAATTGTGATATTAAAAGGGGTATGTAATGGTCGCCGTTTACAGTAACCACAGGTCACTGCGTCTTAACAAATACGCATAATAAAAAGTTAGGTGTATTGTATTTTTATGTGATGTGATTAGTCGGATGTCAGGAGATGAAGTTTCTATAGCAGTGAGAAATGATCCTATCATAATCAAAGTAGGAGAGAAATTATACAGGAAGCATGGCAGTCAGATGCATCTCCATACACACATTAGTCAGAAAATGAGAGAACTTGGTAGGTTCCTTGTTAGAGCTAGGATATCTCCATACACACATTAGTCAGAAAATGAGAGAACTTGGTAGGTTCCTTGTTAGAGCTAGGATATCTCCATACCCACATTAGTCAGAAAATGAGAGAACTTGGTAGGTTCCTTGTTAGAGCTAGGATATCTCCATACCCAAATTAGTCAGAAAATGAGAGAACTTGGTAGGTTCCTTGTTAGAGCTAGGATGTATGACAATGAGATTCATGTGCATTTGCGTGACATTATTGATGCAACAACATTTCCACTGGTTGTTACAGTTACGAATGCCTTATGTCAGTATGATGAGGAAACAAAGAAGTACACAAATCCATTCCTAGCATTGAAGCTTGGTCATCTTCTAAAGAAGGCAGCGAGAATCCTAACAACATAATCATTGATTGCAAGAGATAAGGAACAAAAGGAAACAAGAGATGTGTTTGTCAGAAACACAATGCCCCCTATTGCGCCGCTTTGAAGCCATATATTTGACCTTTGACCTTAAAGGATGACCTTGACCTTTCACTACTCAAAATGTGCAGCTCCATGAGATACACATGCATGCCAAATATCAAGTTGCTATCTTCAATAATGCAAAAGTTATTGCAAAACTTTACCCAAGGTTAAAGTTTTGGGACACACACAATGAATGAATGACAGACAGACAGGCCAAAAACAATATGCCCCCCATCTTTCGATCCGGGGGCATAAATAGCCATTGAGTTTCTGGATGTTTGTGAAGAGGAATGGAAAACTGAAATTTATGCTGCCGTGCATACACTAACAGATAACAAGAGGAACAAGCAGGAGATGCTGACTCTGTCTGAAGACATTTCGATGCTTCAGACACACCTTCAGAGAACTTCTGAATCATTGACGGAAGCTTTGGAAGAGAGATTTTCTAAACATAACTGGGAGCTTCTCAGCAAAGTAACACTGGCAAAACTTGTTCTGTTCAACAGACGGCATGGCGGAGAAACAGAGAGAATTGAAGTAGTGCATTATGAAAAGAGAAGAAATAAATCAGAGCAGGCACCTAAAGAAGTAGAAGATTCTTTAAGTGAAACAGAGAAAGTCCTTTTGAGAACACTGTCCAGAGTTGAAATTTGTGGGAAAAGGCTAATAATATGAAAGTAGACATTACCTTTTTTTGATAGACTCGTGGCGTAAAATTTGCATAATCAATGTAATAAAACTTAACAATTTCAAATATCTGCCTATTAGTTTTCAATAACTATCAAACAATATAATTATATTTACAAATTACAACTGGAATTGTCAAATTGAAATGAAAACGGAATTATTATGATGTGACATTTAAGTTGAAAGTGATTGAGTATGCAAAAACACATTTGAATCGTGCAACCGAGCGCGAATTGGAAGTAACTGAGAAAATGGTTAGAGACTGGAAGTCCAAGGAAAATAAGTTGTTGAACGTTGAGTCTAGATCTGTTAAGAAAATGCGGACTGTGTTATCGCCGTACGATGCTATCGAGGGGCCACTTAAAGAATGGATTATTGACTTGCGCAGTAATGGACTTATTGTGACACGTAACACTATTAGGTATTAGGAGCTTAAAATAGCCAAAGAGCACAGTTACACGGAATTTAAAGCTTCATGTGGGTGGTGTACGCGCTTCATAAAATGACATGATCTTGTGATAAGACAAGAACGCATATCGCCCAAAAGCTACCAAAGGACTTGGATGAGAAAGTGAATAAGTTTCATAAATACAATATTGATATCAGAAAAGAGCACGACTTCGAGTTAGGGTCAATCGACAATATGGACGAAACACCGATGTGTTTCGACATGCCTGGAAATAGGACAGTATATATTAAGGGAACTCAAACAGTAACTGAGAAAACTTTGGGAAATGATAAGGCTCATTTTACAGTCGCATTAGCGTTTTTGGCTGACGGAACTAAACTTAAGCCAGCTGTAGTGTTTAAGCGTTTAACTATGCCAAACGAAAAACTATGGTCGTTTTAGTGCTAGAGAAAGGTTGGGTAGTCGGGGAGATATTATTTAAGTGGTTGGATGAAGTGTGGTTCATTAAGTGGATTATTAAATAAAAAGTCTATGTTAGTGTGGGATATGTTCCGCGCACATCTTGTGGATAGTGTTAAAATACGCTGTACATACAAACAAAAAAAAGAACAAGCAGCAGATCAGATGGCACCCAATGGTTTTAAATGGTGTATTAAGTCCAGCAGCGGGTATGATACTTCAAGAAAATTAGGCTTTGTCAGTCTTCCAAGTTTGAGACTTCTGTATGACTATTCACATTTGATTGAAAATGGTGTTGGGTTTCAACCCAAAGTTGTGGAGATGTTGTATAGTGACTGATATAAAAGTGAAGATCCGACAAATTGAAAAAAAAATGTGGGAATTTTACACGACAAAGTAAAAATCCAAAGTGATCTTGTATATGATAAACATAGTGGAAAGTTAGTAGGATTTGTGGACCTTGATAAAATGGGAAATGACTTAAATAACATTGACGAGATATTGAGAAATGACGATAGACAGTTGGCTTAGCAAGTACTTGTAATAATGGTTAGAGGTGTTGCATCCTCTCTCAAATTTCCACTTGCCTTTTTTGCTACTGACGGAGAGAATTCTGACCAGCTTTTTTGTTTACTATGGCAGGCAGTCAGGATACTTGAATTAGACTTGGGTTTAGTAACTCTTTTCATTACAAGCGACGGGGCTTCCCCCAACATGCGATTTTGCCGATTCCATCGAGGTCACAATGTAGGAATAATTTACGGTGCAGTCAATGACTTTGCTTCAGACAGACAAAATATTTATTTTATCTCGGATTCACCACAACTCGTAAAGACCACTAGAAATTGCTTTTCATACTCGTATACGCATAAAAAAAAACACGAAAAATGTGGAATAACGGAAAGGATGCATCATGGCTGCATATTGTTAATCTGTATAGGGACCATTCTCAAGATCAGTTGTGTCGGTACTGTAAAAAGTTGACGAAAGAACATATCGACATGACATCCTATGGCTGTATGAAGGTGAATAAGGTTGCACAAGTATTGAGTAAAACTGACGCTTCTGCCCTGGAAATGCTTTACGGAGATCAGGTGTCAGAAACAGTTACAATCATCCGTCACATGGACAAATAGCTTTGTTTCGTGAACAAAATATTTCAATATATTCCATAAAAAAATATAATAATCATGGCAAAGGAAATGTAATGGCCGGTATCTAAACAAAAGCATAATCGCCAAGACCGTAGCATCAGTTTGGTGCGTTAGGTCCGTGCGCTTCTTTCTTCCACCTTCATTCCTTACTTACTTTTATTTTTAAACCATTCTTTTTTCTATCGTATACAGAATTGTGTTCTCCTGAACAAGATGTAATTTTTTATACTGAACTCCAACTATAAACGCAACAAATCGGTATAAAGTACAAACATTTCAATCGTAAATCTAGATTCTAAAACACCAAAACGGTATGACATTGGCAAACGTTTAAGTTATAACTCGCCGGGCTAAACAAATCAGAAGAAAAACTTAATATATATTTATATATCTGAAAACTACATAACGTAGGCATTCTAATAATATATAATTTGTCAAAATCGGCGGAGAAATGAAACTAAAATTTAAAAAAAGACGTGAGTGGCTACATCAAAATGTATAACCTCGGCGCTTCGATGTACGCTAATTATAATAGATCGATAGTTACGACACGGTTTAACACGCTGTGGTAAAACATAAAAGGTTTATTTCTTGTGTTGAACTCGGTATAAATTCATTAATAACAACGGTAATATACTTAAAGTTATATTTTTTTTAAGGAATTAATAAGCAACAAGATAATGTATAAACCAATAAAATCGGATGATTAGTTTCTGCATAAGATTGAATTTACTATAGTAAGGGTCAAATACTCGATTCATCTCCTATCAATATACGCTCCGTGGTCTTGTAAACAGTTTGGGGCAGATATCAGCAAAATCTGTAAGAAGCAGGAGCATAAAGTTCAAAAGAAGCATAAATGTTAAATTAATTTTATTATACACCTCATACTAATAAATGTAATAAGGAAATAATATGTATAATTATTGAGGAAGGATTATGTGGAAGAATTTTGTTATTTACTAAACTGATGTACAATAAACAGCTTCAGCAAATATGATTTCTTTAAATAGGCCTGCTTAATGTCTTTGTTTTAGAATTTCATTTAATGTCATTATTTGACTAACGGTTCTAACTCTAAAGTTAAGTATTATCAAAAGGAAAGACTAGTGTTAAAGTATTCTGTGTGTTTTCGTGAGTTTAAAAAAAGGCAATAGAACATCTGGAAATATCTGCTCATTTTCAGTGATTTACAAATCAGATGATGTAGTATGAAAATGTAATCAAGTCCATTCACCAAAGGCGGACAGATATTGTCTTGGCATTGCCTGTCCATCTTTCAGTCCTTCCTTCACACTTTTCCGTCCGGAGCTGTTTCTCGGTAACTGATGTTTGTAATTTAATGAAACTTACAATAAACGTGTATCATTATACTGCAATGGTGCATGCGTAAATTCCGCCGGAATCTCCAGAGTTGTGCCCACTAAATTGATTGAAATTGAGTCTGTCAAGAGATGTTGCTACGTTATTTTTGCATGGATTTCATGAAATTTAAGAAATAAATGTGTATTATCATACGGCAATGATGTACATGTAAATTCTGTCGTGATCGACTTGATCACTCCCCTTATGGCCTTTAATTAATTGAAATTGATTCATTTTGTATTGCCTGAGCTGTGTTTTTTTTTGGAGTAATTGTATGAAATGTCATGGTATTTAAAATAAATTTGTATGATATTTAATTATTAAATACTTACCTGCTATCCCTAGCTAAACCTTTTCGAAAGGTATAGCTACTCCAGAAATCTTCAAGTGCCGGAATTCGGCCACCTCTCCTACTGAAAACAGATCAGGTTAAACATAGTACAATGTAACCTAACCGGAAATCAAGAACCGGTACTCATCTTCCTTTTCTGGATAAACACCGAGACAGACAGCCATTTTTCTGCTCCTGTGGAAATTGGTGTTTTCTTTCATTTCTGCGCTGTGTTTTGGATTTCCGATTTGATAAATTACTTAATTTGACATTATGCTACATTTAGAAATCTTTTCTCTTTAAATTTCGTTGTAAATATTGTTATTTGAGATTTTGCCGGGTTTTTCTACGGGCTCGTGCACTTGTGGGGTAGTCAAAAATTATTGACTATATTTTGTACAGTTTATTTACCATGTTTAACGGTTGTTATTCATCATAATTGTCATTAAATATTGTTTCTTGCCTTAATTCTTTCTATTTTCTAGTTAAGAAATTAGAATGAGTTTTCAATTACGTGGCGCTTGTGGTCATTTAAAAGCGTCGTGGGATAACCACAACACTTGTTTATCTTGCACTTTGTGTACAGTTTACCAGAAATGTTCTATTTGCAGTTCATGGGACGACGACGTTTGGCAGAAAGCACAGTTTAACACACGGTGGTAAAACATAAAAGGTTTATTTCTTGTGTTGAACTCGCTATAAATTCATTAATGACTTGACCTTTGACCTAGTAACCTGAAAATCAATAGAGGTCATCTGCCAGTCATGATGAATGTACCCATGAAGTTTTATGATCCTAGGCATTAGCATTCTTGAGTTATCATCCGGAAACCATTTTACTATTTTGAGTCACTGTGACCTTGACCTTTGACTTAGTGACCTGAAAATCAATAGGGGTCATCTGCCAGTCATGATCATTGTACCTATGAAGTTTCATAATCCTAGGCCTAAGCGTTCTTGGGTTATCATCCGGAAACCATCTGGTGGACGGACCGACGGGCGGACAGACCGACCGACGGACCGACATGTGCAAAACAATATACCCCCTCTTCTACGAAGTGGGGCATAAAAACAATGCAGTGTGTGAAAGCAACAATCAGAGACAGCAGCAAAAGTTGTCTTTGACAATACTGCAAAAGCGAAAAAGAAGCAACAAAAAGACTTCATTCAAGCCAACAAAAAACAGAGAAAATTTAATCAAATACATGTTGGGGCTATAGCATTGAAGTTCCATGCTTCGAGTGCGGCTAAAAAAGCCAAAGGCCAAAGGCAATCTTGAAAGCAATTACACTGCACCATATGTGGTAGACAATATTAAAGGTAATGTAGCAAACACTTAAAACAATGAGTGGACAGATTTTGAAGTCTGGTGTGTCCCTCAACAATTTAAAGTTATTCTTGGAATCAGCAGATAACTTTGGTTCTGAATTAATAAAACCAAGAAATTGTCAGTGTGGGTGATGAAATATAAACTTTAATTGGCTGAACTGTAATATGAAACGAGAAAATAACAGACAATTTTTGTTTCTTGCTATCAAATCTTTAATTTGTATCACGAGTTGTAGGTGATAGAATCGTATTATATAGCTACACCACATTAATACTTGTTTTAAATGGCATTCAAAACATTCGCTGTTTCAGGAATTAGATGCAGAAGAGACAAAGACAGGGAAGTTCACTGAAGCAAGCTTGCTCCTTTACGCAGTCTTGATGGATGCCTTCGTGAGCTGGTATTGCACTTCTCATGGGCAATACGTATCAGCTGGTCAAGCCAAATGTAAGACACAAACACCACCAAAATCATTATTTCAGACATTAACTTGGTCTAGAACTTCTCATGGGTAATGTATCAGCTGGTCAAGCCAACTATAAGACACCACCACCACCAACATCATTAGTTCAGTCAACCAGTAGAACATGTTCTTGCACTTCTCACAGGTAATAACTATCCGCTGGTAATGCCATATAGAAGACACAACCGCAACCAACATCATAATTTCAGACAATTACTTTGTTTTGCACTTCCCGGGGTTGCAATTTTTAAGTGGCGAAGCAGTTTGGGCAACATGCTAAATAAACAAGGGCTGTTTGTAAAACATGCATGCCCCCCATATGGGCTGTCCATTGTAGTGGCAGCCATTGTGTGAGTACGATTTTTGTCACTGTGACCTTGACCTTTGACCTAGTGACCTGAAAATCAATAGGGGTCATCTGCGAGTCACGATCAATGTACCTATGAAGTGTCATGATCCTAGGCAAAAGCGTTCTTGAGTTATCATCTGAAAACCATTTTACTATTTCGGGTCACCGTGACCTTGACCTTTGACCTAGTGACCTCAAAAACAATAGGGGTCATCTGCAAGTCATGATCAATCTACCCATGAAGTTTCATGATCCTAGGCGTATGCGTTCTTGAGTTATCATCCGGAAACCATTTTACTATTTCGGGTCACCGTGACCTTGACCTTTGACCTAGTGACCTCAAAATTGATAGGAGTCATCTGCGAGTCATGATCAATCTACCCATCAAGTTTCATGATCCTAGGCGTATGCGTTCTTGAGTTATCATCCGGAAACCATTTTAGTATTTCGGGTCACCGTGACCTTGACCTTTGACCTAGTGACCTCAAAATCAATAGGGGTCATCTGCAAGTCATGATCAATCTACCCATGAAGTTTCATGATCCTAAGCGTATGCGTTATTGAGTTATCATCCGGAAACCATTTTACTATTTCGGGTCACCATGACCTTGACCTTTGACCTAGTGACCTCAAAATCAATAGGGGTCATCTGCGAGTCATGATCAATGTACCTATGAAGTTTCATGATCCTAGCCCCAAGCGTTCTTGAGTTATCATACGACAACCACCTGGTGGACGGACCGACCGACCGACCTACCGACCGACCGACCTACCGACTGACCGACCGACATGAGCAAAGCAATATACCCCCTCTTCTTCGAAGGGGGGCATAAATATGCTCAGCCTCTGGCTTCACTCAAATAATGACTGCCATCCATCACCCAGGCTTGGATGGGGGGAAACATTATCTCATCAATGGTATATAAAATACTGATGTATAGATATTTAGTATGACAACATGGCATGGGATTCAGTGATAGAATTTGTGATTTGAAAAAGAGAGCCTCTCTTACTTAATTCAAAATGAACAAAAAGACAATTTTCAATCCCAAATTTTGCACAGATTTGTATACTTTATTTAAAAAAAGTTGTGTTTAGTGTCAATATTGCTTAGTTTAGTTGAATAACCAAATGATATTTATCAACCTTGCCGGTTCAAGACAAAGGATGAATTACAAAGTTGCTTAACCACATTTTGCTTCATAATCAGATGCATTTTGTCAATGAGACACTTCACTGATATGGACAGTAATATCAAATTCTTATTGGATGAAATGTATTTAAGTGCTGCATAATGGTAGAGTTAAAGCGGGAAAAAAAGTGGGTTGAGTCTGAAGAAATGGGTTCCAATCGTCAGTTAAGAACAGCGCTAGGCCTTGACCTCGAGTCTGTACAGACTGCAGTGGCCAACACCAGGGCCAATCGGAGGAAAAGATCGGCACGAACAGCTGTCCGTCTTAAGTTCTACCTGTTGCCAACGGGCGCTCCGCCCCCCACGACGAAAGGGCAAAAGTGCACAGGAACAATTGATTGCTGTTCACCATACCTGCGGGTTTGGTAAGTTATCAATATTTTTTTCTCACAATATTGATAAATTGCGGTTGCACATGCCAAAATGCGATGACCTTCTTCATCCATATTACCATGGGTCATACTGCCAAATGAGTGTGTTAACAAGTTGTTCAATAGAGTTATGATACACATTTTAGAACTGTTTAAGTTAGCCATGCAGTTTCTTGTTACTGTTCCGTTGATGTTTTTTTTTGTAAACTTTTCGTTGTTGAAATATGAGATTAATAATTGTTCATCAGATAATGTTCATGTTGTTTTTCTTATCTGATTTTACTCATCAGGATACTACCCGGGTGTACATTGTACAGGGTAATCATGGAACTTAGGCTGGAAATCCATGGTATAACATGGAATTCCATGGAAATCCCTGGAATTTGAAACAGTTTCCAGGGTTTTCCAGGGTTTTGTTCTAGAAATGTCCATGAAACGTGGACTTTTTTCCCAAGCATTTTCCAGCCTTGGATGGAAAAGCATGGAAAAGGAATGGAAAACGCTGGATTTAGGCTGGATAACCATGGAAAATATTTCCAGATAGCATGGAAAGTGGAACATAGAATTTTTTGAGCATGGAAAAGACTCTAACATTTTCAGCTGACCCTGGAAAAAACTTAGACTTTATAAGAGGAGAAAATAACTTATAAAAATGCAACACATTTTATTCGAAGTAAATCAGAGTTCAACAATTTACACAACATATGAATAAAACATAAAACAATGTGCATAGTTTGGGCAGAAATAGTAGTAGTTATAGTAGTAGTAGTAGTGGTAGAAGTAGTAATGCTGAGGCTGGCAGTAGAATATGTTGTAGGAGTAGAAGTAAAAGTGGTTGTTGTATAAGTTGTACAAGCAGTTAAACTACTGATAATTATACTATTGGTGCAAATTAAAGTGACAGTAGCAGTAGTAGCAGTTATTATTGTGTTGTTGTTTTAGCATTTACAGGAATAGTAGCAGTAATGGTAGCAATAGTAGAATAAATAATAATAACAATACTAGTAGCAGCAGTAGTAGTTAAGGAAGTAGCATTAGCAGCAGCAGCAGTAGTAGTAGTAGAAGTAGTAGAAGTAGAAGTAGTAGAAGTAGCAGCAGCAGCAGCAGTAGTAGCAGTAGCAGCAGCATCAGTAGGTAGTAGTAGCAGTAGTAGTAGCAATAGTAGTTGAAGTACTAGTAGTAGTAGTAGTAGTAGTGTAGTAGTAGTAGTAGTAGTAGTAGTAGTAGTAGTAGTAGTAGTAGTAGTAGTGGTAGTAGTAGTAGCAGTAGTAACAGCAGCAGCAGCAGTAGTAGTAGTAGTCACTGCAGCAGGAGTTGTAGTAGTAGCAGCAGCAGCAGCAGTAGCAGTAGTAGTAGTAGCAGCAGCAGCAGCAGGAGTAGTAGCAGCAGCAGCAGTAGCAGCAGCAGTAGCAGTAGTAGTAGTAGTAGTTGAAGCAGTAGTAGTAGTTGAAGCAGTAGTAGTAGTAGTAGCAGTAGTAGCAGCAGTTTTAGTAGAAGTAATAGTAGTAGTAGTAGAAGTAGTAGTAGTAGTAGTAGTAGTATAAGTAGAAGTAGCAGTAGTAGTAGAAGTAGTAGTAGTAGTAGTAGTAGTAGTAGTAGTAGTAGTAGTAGTAGTAGTAGTAGTAGTAGTAGTTGTTGTTGTTGTTGTTGTGGCTGTTGTAATAGTAGTAGTAGTTTTGCAGAAGTAGTAGTAGTAGTAGTAGTACTAGTAGTAGAAGTAATAGTAGTAACTTTCAAAGCAATGTCTACAAGTTTAAATTCCTTAACCCTGTTCAAGGCGTATACACAGTCAATATTCAACTACCGTCCAGGTTTGCAATTAACAAACTATCTGTGTGTGAGTCAGATATGTCTGCTGCTAATCTATTGGTTATAAAATATCACAGCCTTTTCTGATTGGCTGAGTTCAAATACAGAAAGTTTACCTGTTAGATTGAAATTCTGGAGCAGGCGTATTGTAAAATATGCAGGTTAAACTTGTTGTTAAAATGAAGTTAATGTAATGTTCACAAACAGTAGAGTTAATGAGTTTTTCCATTAACAAGAATTTCTTAAAATAATAATGTATGGATATCATTTGGAAAGTGACATGAAATGTTGTCAAAAAGTGATGCATACAAGTGTTTCAGAAGTCTGTCTAGGAATAGAACAACAACTGAAGGTTTGTGCTTTTCATTATTTCTAAATATTCCTTTAAATTTATTCTTCTTATGTCATCATTGTAGACCTTTTTTATGTGACATTTTAGGTAAAAGTATGGCAAATATAGAAGTTTAAAAGCAGCTGTCACACACATTTTCACTAAGTGCTGTTTGCAGCTTGATAAAGGAAGTCCTATGTGGAGATTTTAATAAGCTTGAATGTAGTATCGGAAGTTTATAATGCATGGCTAGGGAACTGAGGCTAAGGGAGTTATGTGCTGTGCATGATGAGAACTCAATGCTCATTAATGCTGTTAATGTTTATGAATTAATTAATTAAACCAATAGCATTGTTTTTTAGGTTTCACTGTGCATTTTCATACCAATAGAATTACACCTCATTCTACAATCATTCTAATTATAGCAATAATAAATTTGTACTAATCATACCTACAAATTTTGTTATGCTATGCTTTGTGATGTATTAACTTCATTGTAAGTTATTATTTAAAGACCATTTTACTAAATATTTAAAACAATACTTGAATTATTTTCTATATACATTTTCATTATGTGCTTTAACTGTAGCTGACCAGTTGATGAAAGATACTGCAGAGTTTGGCAGGGAAATAACCCAAGACAGCAAAGCGGCTCTTTTGGCGCATTTACTAAGAGGACTAACATGGCCACAAATTCATGGTAAATAGTGTTATGCCCCGGGCACATATAAGTAATTTAGTGTTAACCACCTGAAAGTATTTTGTCTTTTTGGTATCCAATATTTTGGTCTAGTTTCAATTACAGGTTATTTTTATATGAATTAGCAAATTAGCATAACTTTCATATAGCAATATCTGAATATAAAATTCCTACATACATGTATGTTTGAGTTTCCAGATACATGCTAGTGTACCCCGTTTTGGGGCATTTAACAATATAAATTTCAAAATAAAAGAGAGTCATATAAAAATATAAGTTAAATCACCAATTTATTCACTTGAAATTCTCAGTTTTCCTGTGTGGTTGCCTGTTTGCAAGTAGATTAAAGCCCACTTGCAAACTTTAAGAGAATAAAATTCAGTAAATGGAAAAGAAATAATTGGTACTTAGGATCGTAAATGTTCGCTCAAATACAAAAAAGCCACATGTACAGAATTGAGCAGTGATATGAAATATCTAAAATAGATTAAAATATGAATGAGCATTGAAGTATAGATATTCAATCATATGATTGCTGCACATTTACTTTTACAGATGAATGTAAAAAACTTATGACTTTCTTGTAATATTGTTTGCTTTGTTTTTCTTTCAGAGATCATGCAGGAGCCGTACAGTATAACAGCAGTACAAGTTCTATAAAAGATCCACGACCTACTGAAGCCCAGCTAATTAACAAAAAAGTTTTTAAAAACTGTAATTCTATCCCACCTGGGTACTTATAATTTACTAAGCTGCCTACACAAGTTTTAGACTTGCAATTATATTTTAAACTGTCACTTGGAAAGTAATACATGTACATGCATTATGTTCTGAATTTCTTTGAACAATAAATTTATATAAAAGTATTTTAATGAAATTGAGCACCTAAATTGCATTAAAGTGAAAGTAGCTGAAAAAAATAGTATCCTTGTGCTCATGGGCAGCTACATATATTGTGACAAACATTAATTAGCTAAAATAACTTTTCATTTTGTTTCTTGTATATCGTTTGTACAGGGTTCGTGAATTGTTACTGTATATTACTTGACTTGCTTGTATTTTGTTACTTTGAATACATGTTGTGAAGGTTGCATTATACTTTTTAACTTTTAAAGAAGTGCCTGTTCTGTTAAGTAAGGGCCTGATTTATGATAATGGACATAGAGGCTTTGTAAGCATGTATTAAACAACACTTGTTTGATCTGAATAATTTGTTAAATAAATGTAACACAATTTGTAATCTGATGTTATATTTTGATGAATTGTGAACAAAATAATACATCGAAGAAACTAAGGCATTATGTTGATTTTTTGTTTTGTTTTAATCTAACCTTAAATTATGATTTATTTAAGCTGTGAGTATTGTATTCATTTAATACATGAATATTGTTTTTAGACCAGAAATTTCTTTTTCTATTCAGTGACCATGGTAAACGCTGGACAATTTTCCATGTTATACCAGGCATCCATTGAATATTAAACAAGGAAAAACCCTGGAACATTTTCCAGGGTATTCCAGCCAGCATGGAAAAAATACCGTCCGAATACTCCATGTAATCTGGAAAACCCTGGAAAAAAATCCATGGTTTTCCAGATTACATGGAGTATTCGGACGGTATTTATTCCATGCTGGCTGGAAAACCCTGGAAATTGTTCCATGGTAATTATTCCAGGGAGCCTGGAAAACCATGGAAACTATTCCAGGCTATTTCCACATACCATGGACAATTTTCCACCCTTTTTTTAAAATATTGACGCTGGAAAAGGCTGGAAACTTAGTCCGAATACTCCAGCCTCATATTTTCCATGGATTTCCATGGAAAACCCTGGACAAAGTACACCCGGGTAGTCATCTATTGAAATTCAAATATCATGTTTTGTAAATTACAGTTGTTTTAAGTCTGACTACCGGAAATAGTATTTGGTTTGTCAATAGAAGATGTTGTACAATTTTCACAATCAGACTTCCAGTTTAACCGTCTAGATCAAAGGTTAAGGAGGTAATATAATACAACTATGTCACTGACAGTCGGGGGAAAACTCCATCACTTGCTATAAAAATTAATTTTTCATGCCCAATAACTTTTTAAAAGGCATTTCATGATATTTACCTTGACAGTAAACTTTGAAACTGCCTTTTCTAAGAATTCCATATTTATGAAAAAAATCATTATTTTTTTATGTGAAACTGAAACCAAAATTTTTTGTTTGCAAATGAATAGTTTGTATATGTACTCGTGTTAATGTTATTTTTTTTAATTAAATTAGCACAGCGATTTGTGAATTTAAATTTATTGGAATATAACAACCCAAGTTAAAGACATTTTGTATCAAGTTCAAACTAAATGTTTCTCCAAAATATATAATTGATTTTTCATTATTATATAATAAAATTATGCGCCTGCAATTTTTTCTTGTCACTGGATGATACAAGTATACACTTGTCATTGCTTGTGATTGTAAAGCTTGTGATAGACTTTTAAATATGTTTTTTATAAACTTTATTATTTCATCATTCTTATTATATGCATTTTAGTTTTAATTCTTCATTTACACCAGATGCTTTATTTCAATCACTTTCTCTTAAACACTTCACATTCATGCATTTTATTCAAGTACTGGAGGAGGATTAAATTTGACCAATTTAATCAGCACAGGGCAAATATAAAACTTATTGAATTAAATCTCCAGTATTTGATTGTCTTAGAAAATAGATTGGACTGTAACCAAAGTTATCTCCCAAGATTCTGCTAGGTATATAATTCATCAATGTGAAAACCAGCTGACAAGCTCCGTGGTTAGTTTGTAGCTGCACTTTCATACCACCATCTCATAACAATTTGAAAAGAATATAATTTTATGTGGCACCGCAGGCCTGCAGCTGAGGTTTTCATTTACAATTAATATAAATTAGAGCTACAGTAAGGTCACAACAAATTGATAACTTGTTCTACAGATTATTTCCTAAAAAATGTCATATTTATACACAGGAAAAAATGCCCCATATTAAATTCATACATACATTTTCATACTAATTTTATACGAATAGTACCACGTATGAAATACGTATGAAATCGCATGTATTTCGGAGGACTAATTTAATTAGATCTACATCTAATGTCACCTTCTAATGTGGGAGCACATTGTCATTGGGGTTTAGAGTGAAGTTGGGTACACCATAAAACCGGTTCAAGCTCCCCAATGAGGCCTTTGTAAGTTTGTCTTGTTCATGTTTTATACATACATGTCTGTCCGATTTCTTTTCTCAGAGGTTAATTTAAATTTAGCATATGAAAATCAAAGCTTATGTTTAAAGTATGAATTTTTATATGCTAAACTATGTCTTAGTTAAAAAGTTGTAAAGTGCCCTATTTTTGTAATGAAAACATATAAAATATTTTATTGTATGAACTATACGTTAAAGAATTTCATACGTGAAGATTAATATGAAATACATATATGAACAAGGCTATTGTCAAGCAATATGGTCCCCTACCGGCTCCACCATTGTCAGAAATTCCACCATTGTCAGATTTTATTATTTTTTTGGTTGCCATAGCAACCAGAATTTTTGACGTAGGAACAAAATAAAATGAAGTGCATAATGTCCATATTGCCATCTATCCATGTTTCAAGTTTCATGAAAAAATATTAAGAACTTTTTAAGTTATCGCAGGATCCAGAAAAATGTGACTGATTGACAGACTGACGGACGGACAGAGCGCAAACCATAAGTCCCCTCCAGAGAAACTGGTTGGGGACAACAAGCGTTGTGTTTGTGAAACACTATGTCCCCTTGAATGATGACCTTTCACCACTCACAATGACCAGCTCCATGAGATACACATGCATGCCAAATATCAAGCAGCTATCTTCAATACTGCAAAAGTGTACATTAAATTAGCGATGTTGACCCATATATTTGACCTTTGACCTTGAAGGATGACCTTGACCTTTCACCACTCAAAATGTGCAGCTCTATGAGATACACACGCATGCCAAATATGAAGTTGCTATCTTCAATATTGCAAGTTATTGCAAATGTTAAAGTTTGCACAAACAAACACACAAACCAACCAACCAACCAACAAACCAACCAACAGACAGGGCAAAAACAATATGTCCCCCGCTATAGTGGTGGGGGATAAAAATTCACATATGTTTACCGTACGTTCATTTCCCACAAATGAATTTCATACGTTTATTGTATGAAAATCATTTGAAAGCCTAAATGTATGAATTTCATATGGAGCACTTTTTCCTGCGTATTATTTTTCTTTTCACTCAACTAGTCTTTTTTCTGAAGCGAGCGAAAAGAAAATAATATGAAGAAAATATGTCAAGTTTAAAGGGCATACTGTTTTAAAAATTCATTAGTAGAGATTGAAGTTAACATTTTTTGCAGGTTACCCAAGTGGGACGGACCGGCCTGTGTCCCTGCCCATCCATAGCATCACCCAGGATGTCCAGCATGCATTGCATGACTTGTATCCTGAGCATAGCCAAGCACGGTTTTGCCTGTACAAATTGGTTGGTCATGTATTGGTTTCTTTGCCTGGTGCTATCATGGACCTGTATGGCTTTAAGGGAGTCTTGTGGCTTCGCCTTCAGGTATGTGAAAATAAGTATATAGATGTAACAGAAAAATGATTTTCTGAAAAAGACAATCAGTTTAAATTCTGTACAATTAGTGATATGCCTACTACAGTAATTGCTTTCACTTCAAAATCATTTACTGTGTATTTACCGGTACTATTTCAATATATTTTTTTAATGATTTAATGTACGAGTAGTGATTTACTCACATTGAAACGCTGATCATACAACCCTCCTAGAGTTATCTTAAAGCAAATTACAATTGTTTAAAGTCATTTTAATATACCGTTTTCAGGACATTATTAAAAAATAAGCAATCTCCAGAATGCCTACAAATTTTCATCTATAAAAAAAACTAAAATCTATTGACACATTTCATACTCCTACATACATGAGAAAGAGGGAACAAATACACTGATGTTTCATATAGAGAAAGTTGTGACTCTGACTCTGATGTTTCATGTACTGAAAGTTATGATGATTCCATGCATGATCCAGACTACAATTCAACAGAATCGTGCAATTCGGATACTTCAAAGTTTATAGAAACATTTCAGGGGCTAACTTTGAAAAGAAGGATCACAACAAAGCCTGACAATAATAGAAACCAACAGTCCAGGTTAATAATGTTACATATTCACAAACCAGTTTCAGTGATTGAGAAGTGCAAAAAAGCAATAATTATGTGGAGAAAAGGAAATGGGACAAAATACACTATTGTCTTTTTTGTGATGGCGACTATACTTCCATAAACACTAGAAAATACTATCTGTCTTCCTTACATGCGAAAGAAACTGAAGTTCAAAGAGTATTAAGTTACCCTTCTGGATCAACACAGAGAAATCTGGCTTGGGAAAAGCTAAGAAATGCAGGTAGGTGACTACAGACACAATACCAACGTTTTAAGAAAATGTGAAGATGTTCTTATAACCATAGTAAGACATTAGAACCAACATCAGTTCACATTATTATCTTCCATGTTGTATGTCATGATGTTGTGTCTCTAGGGCATAACAATATTTGTTTGTCTGGTGGAAATGTTGATAGTAATGGTGTCATGACTGTAGTTTGGGTGTTGTAGTGCAGTGGCAATGTTGATAGTAATGGTGTCATGGCTGTAGTTTGGGTGTTGTAGTGCAGTGGCAATGTTGATAGTAATGGTGTCATGACTGTAGTTTGGGTGTTGTAGTGCAAATCCAGACCCATCTATTACTGGCAGTCTTTTAGGTCATGATGGTTGTGTGCAGAAGATGGTATGGAAGGTCGTGATAGTTTGTCTGTAGCAGGTGGGGTTGCAGGCCATGATAGTTTCTTTGCAGCAGGTGGGGTTGCAGGTTGCGATAATGTGTCAAGATCAAGTGTGGTTACAGGTCGTGATGGTTTGTATGTAGCAGGTGGGGTTGCAGGTCATAATAGTTTCTTTGCAGCAGGTGGGGTTGCAGGTCATGATAGTTTCTTCGCAGCAGGTGGGGTTGCAGGTCATGATAGTTTCTTTGCAGCAGGTGGGGTTGCAGGTTGTGATAATGTGTCAAGATCAAGTGTGGTTACAGGTCGTGATGGTTTGTATGTAGCAGGTGGGGTTGCAGGTCGTGATAGTTTGTCTGTAGCAGATGGGGTTGATGTCATAATAGTTTGTCCGTAGCAGGTGGGGTTGCAGGCCATGATCGTTTTTTAGCAACAAGGAGCGACGGGAACTGGAGGCGCCCAAAATCATGAGAGAAGAGGACAGATCAGCGAACACATCGACTACCCAATCTGTGTTTGGGGCTTAGACCACTTCTGCCACAACCGGGTTTAGTTTTCGAACCACAACATCTGCTACTTCACCTTTCGCATTCAATGCAGGGTCAACAAAAACAACAGGGAGCAATTAATGCTGCAACCTCAACCACTGAAATTTCATTTGGGCAGGGATCCTCCCAGCCAGAAACTGAATATCTGCTTGGCATCGGGGACCCCATTGTAATTAACAAGAGCATGCACATTCGGAGTGTAAAAATGAAGTTATTACTCTCCGACACGACCAACATTGTTACTACACCACCCACCAAGAAACTCGAGACATTCAGATTATGAGACTGATGGGCTAACGTCTCTAATCCTGAGTAATATCCAAACGCTTGCCTCGGATATGTCGGCTGGCAAAGATAGGATTGCCAAAGAGATGAGCAGGCATACTCGGATGTTGGAGCGGCAAAATGAGCTATTGGATCAGGTTACCACGGTTGTGCTCCAGGTGAGGGACAATCTGGACAGGTTTCACCGGAGAAAAGAGAACAGTTCCTTTGCAAAAAGTGTTGCAAAACCAATGAGAAAGTGGCATAAGACAACACAGTAAATTAATATTTTGTTTACCTGTTAAATTAAAATCTTTAAAGTTATAACTTTTCTTACAATAAATACGTTTAAAAGTTACAAATAGGTATTGACACTGGACAATGGAGAAATGGGACAATGGAGAAAGTTATGTTGTTCATATTTTTGTTTTTTCTGATAGATTTCTTGTCTTTTTTTAATCAGGAGAGTCAATTACGTGCGAGGGGGGTAATGAAGTACCCCGTCCTTGTTTAATTGAAATGATTTTTTTATGTGACCTTATCTTGTGTTAGTAATGTTGTTGCTGTTGTTTTTTGGAACAGGCACCCACCGTGAGTAGTCATGTCCAGCGTTGTTTAAGTATAAACTATGCTCATCAAATTTTATTACTTTTATAAGCACAATTTTATACTTCATAATTTTATGTATTTTATCCTGGGCTTGTTTTTTTTCGTTTCAACTTTTCATTGCAAGTGACATAACAACTCGCGAAATTTCATTGCACTGATCCTTAAAGCATTTATTCAAGAATTGTGTGTCAACTTTGCTTATATGTATTGCTGCTAGAGTAACATTTGATGCAGACCAACCAACCAACAAACTGACAACAACATAAACCATCTCTAAATGAGTAAAACAACTGTTCTAACCAAGTTTCAAGTCCCTGATCCATAAAACAAGAGTTTAATGGAGATCCATATGGGCATATATGGAAAATTGCACGCCCCTCACAGACAAGCATGTATTGAATGGAGTCAAGCCTTTTTAACTGGGTCAAGATATGGTAAAAATAGCATCCAAGTATTTAGTTATTTCCTCTTTTGGTTCTAATCAGTGTTAGTAACAAGAAAGGATGGTGGATTAACAAATGAATTAACAAAAACCAGGTTCATGCGGACATGTTAAGGCAAAGTGCGATACCCACAAGAGTTGCCTTGCATGTAACCATTGCACATTAGAAAATAAATGTGCAGTTTGCGGCTTATGGTCAGATGCATGTTTTGCGCCTCAGAGAACACATACTGAAAGAAATGATTCAGTGGGCACCGTTCATAATGGGGGGAAATGACATCTCAACAACGGAGAGACCAAAGAGGATCGCTTGGAACATTGTCAAGTTATGTCAGAGAATTAGGGATCGAGGCGTGCCTCACATTGTGGTGGCAGGTATTTGCAGGCAGGGGGAATTTAGAGAGGCGGCTCTGGACGCTGCCCAGTTTGCCAACATGGCAGCGTCCGAAGACAAACATGTTGCCAAGAAATTCTAGCTGGCTCACATGTTCTATGTCAAAGAAGAGGGCCATTATGTACGAGACGGAGTACACCTAGCTGAGCAAGGAGGGGGAAAGGGTATTAATAGATACTTTGAGGCGGAAGTTTCTAAAGATGTTTGGTAAATAGTTATGGTATGCAAGATAATACAATTTAAATTGTAATGATATGAACTGGGGTGTTATCAAATGTTTTACCTTTTCTGTAAAAACTTGTCCTGGCATCATCATTGCAATAGTCAGTGCATTTAAACAAACATAACAAGTAAGCATGTGTTTGGATCTGACTTTTCACAGATCCCATTACATATAAATCAAATCATGTTTGTTACTTGCCACCGCACTTTCACCTCAATAATTTATAATATAAGTGAATTGTCCATACCGTAAAGAACAGCATTTAATGTGTTGTGCCGGACACCAGTCGCTTGCGATGAGGGAACTGGCCGCAGCAAGCATGATCGGTGGAAGTTAGGCACGAGAAAAGAGTTCCCGAAGATCGTTGTGCGGGACGAGAATCTCGCTCTCTTCTTGCTGGACTGCTGACGAGAAAGGTTTTGTCCGAGTGCGTCAAGAATTCTAAGAAGAACTTCACGTTTCAACGTAACGTAAGTGTTATAGTTTTAAGTGCAATTTAAGAATTGTGCGGGCTTCTTTGCTCTTAAAGGATATTTATTGTACAAGTGAATGGTAACCAAGAATCATTAGGGCTTCTTTGCTCAATGATTGAATTACATCAACCAGCTGTCTTTTAGTCATGCTAAGGCCTTCTAGTTGTGTCTTATAGTCACACTGTAATTTTAACCTTCAAGTTGTGTCTTGTAGTCACACTTGGTCAGTCTACTTGTGACTTGTAGTCACGATAGTTCAAATAAGGTTAAAGCCCAAAAGAAGTGTCCTTAAGTATGACAGGTGACCGGTAGCTGTGAGATCCGACAGCCAGAGTGTAGAAATATCCTTTTACGTATCCTTTTAGTTAATGAAAAACAGTGTCTTTATGTTGCCAAATATTTGCTCATATCATCATTATAATTATGGTCTTAACTCTAGTTATATCAATTTATTACATAATATTTTACTTTTACTGTGTTTTAATAGTGTAACCGGTATTGTTTTATTGCTTAAGTTCCTAACAGAATTCTTATTTATATCACACATTTTAAGATCATTAATCCTTTAATTAATGCTGCATAATATTATCAATACCTCTTATTTTTTATCAAGTTTATGTACATATATATGTTTGTACAACGCCATTGAATATAATTATATAAATAGGCGTTCTATCAAATTAGCAAGTTTAGAATGTTTAAGTGTTTTCCTGATAGACTACCAGTACTAGCACCCCAGAGCAAAAGCTTACCTAGATAAACACTTTATTGGTAGTAGTCGGGTGGGGTTTTAGTGTCGACTTGTGTTTTTAGGTTGGGTCTTTTGCTTGACCACGTGTTTTGAAAAATTGAAAAATTGGGGATTGAACCATGCTGCATTGAAACCACGCTGTATCGTAACCATTTGTCAAATTTTATAGCAACATTATTTCTGCTATTATTATTATTTTATTAAATTATAAGAAATATTTGAATTTCCCGGCCACATGTTAACTAGTCCGTGTCGGCCATCTTTGTTGTTGTTACCGCAATTTAGGGCTTAAGGTCACGTGGAAGTTAAGCATTTGGTAGGAAATTTATTGTTTCATTTGAAAAACGTTTTTATTGTCCTTACCATTTTAGCACAAGTTTTCATTTAAGAATTTTTGGATTAAGTAACTTCCAGTCCTTTTTTTTTTTTTTTTTTTACATTTTCTTCATTTACTTGTAAAGTTCTCAATTAACAATGGATATGGGAAATATTTGAATTTCCTGGTCACATGTGCGTTACATGAAATCGGGGTTTAAGTTCACGTGGTAGGTGGGCCAGTCTCAGGTAGTTATATGTTAAAGGAAAACGTTTTTTTACATTATTTTCATTGTCATTGTCACACGAATATTTCTTTCTTGAATTCCTGTTGTTTTTTTTTTGTTTTTTTTTTTTTTTTTTTTTTTTTTTTTGGTTGTTGTTGTCTATTAAACATCTTAAACTAAAATGGCGGATATGGGCAGTAGACCCGCCACACCAAGGACACCGGTATCACACAAGAAGGTACAGGTAAACTTTGACCCTCCTCATATTTTGACATCTATTCCGGGGATTGGACCAAAATTGGCTAAAGCCATTGTAAATCTCCGGGAGAATGCTGGTTACCTATATCCCGAATCTCTGGGAATACTCATGCGGCGACCTCTAGATGAAGAGGCCATGCAGATGCTGGACTTCCGTCCTAATCCAAGGTTATTTGCAATAACGCTGGAGGAAGATGAAGAAACCCATGAAGAAGATATGGGGCGGTTGTTTACTGGTGAGTCAGTCTCACACAAAAAGTGGGGGTTAGGTGCGCAAAGGAACCGGCCGGACGCTCGAGAAAAGGCTGCGCTTGCCGCGGAGATTAATACCCTGGAGGAAAGTATCTCAGAACTGCATCGCAGTTGCAAGATTGGTCACAACCCCTTGTCCAAAGATCCCTTCCTATTCATGTCCAACACCAATTGGCTTGTCCAGACCAAATATCAACACCCAGCCCCCCCTCCAGGCCAAGACGTTTTCTTTCATTGCAGACTTTGTCACATATCCCCATACCCCCATATTTATTCCATACCCCCGCTGGACATAGGGAACGGAAGTTGCCGTGGGGAAGAACAGATAGCGAGGCGGGTCTTAGGTGGCGCAGTCCGGTCACCTATAAAACCGAGGAACCTTCCCCCACATACCCATCACGCGTGCACCAGGGCGCATTTGGAGGAAAAATTGCGACGTCACTACCCCAAGCAACCCTCATGAAGGCATTGCAAGAACTTCCCAATCCCCCGACCACAAGCACACCTTACTTTATTTTTCCAAATAATGGGTCTGTGCTATCTAACCAGGTACCCATCAAACAACCTGTATACAATCAGCCTGCTAACCCGGTACCCATCAATCAACCTGTATACAATCAGCCTGTTAACCAGGTACCTATCAATCAACAAAGCCTATACAATCAGCCTGCTAAACCCGTACCCATCAATCAACCTGTATACAATCAGCCTGTTAACCAGGTACCCATCAATCAACCAAGCCTATACAATCAGTCTGCTAATCCGGTACCCATCAACCAACCTAGCATATACAATCAGCCTGTTAACGAGGTACCTATCAACCAACCTAGCATGTACAATCAGCCTGCTTACCAGGTAACCATCAACCAACCTAGCATGTACAATCAGCCTGCTACGTTGGTACCCATCAACCAACCTGTACAAAATCAGCCTGCTAACCAGGTACCTATCAACCAACCTAGCATGTACAATCAGCCTGCTAGGTTGGTACCCATCAACCAACCTGTACAAAATCAGCCTGCCAACCAGGTACCCATCAACCAACCGGTACAAAATCAGCCAGCTAACCAGGTACCCATCAACCAACCTAGCATGTACAATCAGCCTGCTATGTTGGTACCCATCAACCAACCTGTTCAAAATCAGCCTGCTAACCAGGTACCTATTAACCAACCTAGCATGTACAATCAGCCTGCTGCGTTGGTACCAATAAACCATCCGGTACAAAATCAGCCTGTAAATCCAGTGCCCATAAACCAACCTAGCATACCCAATCAGCAGGCTACTCTGGCGCTCATCAACCAGCCTGTAATACCGAGCCTTCCTGTTGCACTCCCGCCTGCAACTACATCAAACCCTGCTACTCTGAGTAATCAGGATGTGATTACCCGAATACCTAAAACCTTACAGTTTGACGGTCGTAGCAATTGGCCAGTTTTCCGGGGCAAGTTTGAGCGCTATGCCAAATTGCACAAATGGTCAGATGATGAGCGCGCTGATGGGTTGGTTTGGTGTTTGGTGGGAAAAGCTGTGGATTTCTATGCTGTATTAACTGAAGGCAGGGAAACTGTCCCTTATAAGAAGTTACTGCATCGTCTGGAAGAGCGTTTCGACGCCAAAGAGCTCCCTGCTACTGCGCAAGGGCGTTTCCAGGCGATTTCTCAGGCGGTAGGAGAATCATTGGATGAGTGGTCAGATCGCGTACTCACGCTAGCCACTAAGGCATTCTGAGATCTGCCCCAAGTATACGCCACCGAGCAGGCAGTGGCAAAGTTCTGCCACGGGTTACAGGACAGAGAAACCGGCCGGCAGGTGAGCATGCAGCAACCGAAGTGGATAGGAGAGGCCATTGAAAAAATTAAAATGTTAAATCATATTCAATTGGCTTGTGCCCCTTCTCAAAGGGATGGCCATAAAGGCAAATCGGATAAACCTAAGCGGGTTCACATAGTGAACCCGGAGCAGACAACCCAGCCTGTAAGTGGGTTGGCTGTTGATAAACTTACACAAGTCATGGCCCAATTACAAGGTGCGGTTGAAAAACTGACTATCTCTTGTGGGAGTTCATGTATTGATTCCTATGTCAAACCGCCAGTCCCATTTAACCGTCCTGGGACAGGTGGAGCAAATGGTGGGCAACGTCAAGAAGGCCCCTATCTAGGGAACGCTCAAAACCAAGGGTACAATAGCCAACGTCAAGGACAAGGTCGGTTTATGATTCAATGCGATCATTGCGACGAGTGGTACCATGGGTCATGTGTGAATATTACAGCCACTGACGCCTTGGACATTCAGAAATACCACTGTCCCAATTGCTAGAATGCTAACAACAACCTGTGAATCATATAATGTGTTTTTTTGTGTGTAAGCGTTAACACTTATGTAGAGACATAGTTTTGCTAGCCAGTTTTTTTTTAATAACCTAGAAATTATAACCACTGCCCGTCTTCACTACCTGCCTTAAAATTATGCAGAACTGCTCTACTACTGCAGTGTGTATTTAATCAATGTTTAACAGCCTGTAAGACGACATTAGCCATTTTAGTGTTTATCATTGGAATCTGTATATGTTGGCTATTTTCAGGGAAAATGGTGCTTAATGCATGTCAAATGTAATTAGCCTGTGCACACTGATTAGCCTGTGCAATGCACTGATCAGTGACGGCATTTTCGAAATTTATGGTGATCTGCGTTTAGAGATAGTCTCTTGTACTGGAATGAAAATCAATGTATATGCATTAAGCCCTGTTTTCCCAGAATCTAGCTGGCATTGTTTATTTTCTATGATTTAACATCTTGACTTGTGCTTTAATTCCACTCTTATCATTCTAAAATGGATTCCGATCAGATTACTGTTGAGGAGATTGTGTCCGATTCCTGCTTGGACCTTGATCCTGAGGAGGACAGTCTCCTAGCTGGATGGATCAGATGGAGGAGCGTAACCGGGTATGGTCCGATGTCGCCCAACGGATCACCGCTGAGCGTTCCGGTAGTGTTGCCGACGGCCTACATGCCTGTCGAGGTAAGAGTTCTAGTTCCCGATCAAAAGTCGGAAGAAACTGACCAATAAATAAATATATAATGTTTATCCATATGTATTGCACGATGATCTTTGAAAGTATACTTATTATTCGTGTTTTTCACTAGAAATCGGCATGCGTTTCTCTACTGTCTGTCATCTTGGAATGTTGACTTGTGGGTAATTTGCACATAGCAACACACTGCTGTGTATACATAACCTTTACCTGTTCTATATTTAAGCATTAGGTGAGAAAGCTGCACAATTTTTAGCAGACGTAAGGTTAATATTTAGTTCATAAAGTCTTTGTTTAAAATTGTTTAGTCATTTAAAGTCTATTTTACGATTTATAAGTGTTGAGCGTGCAAGCGTTCCATAATTGGTCACTGCAGTTATTGGGACCCATTTTCAGTCACATAGTGACCAATATGTGCTCACAGTGACCAATTCCTGGTCACAAGTGGAACACTGCAGCTATATAAAGTGACAAAATTTTGGTCACAAGAAATCCTCCTAGTTCTTATCTTAAAAGGGGTAACATCTATCACCTTTTACTTTAAAAAAATAAGTTTAACATTAACAATAGTGACTTTGGTATTGAACCATTGAATTTTGAGATATAAGTAATAGCTCATACAAAGTTCTTTTAATGATCAAGTCATTCAGCTAATAAATCAAATTTCAACTACCTTAATATATTTAGAGGAGCATCATTGAATCTTTGACATCCATTACTATTATGTGACTACGCTATAAAGGGGTAAATTTTAATATTGATAAATACACAAAGACACTATCTCCTAATGTAATACTGCACATATCTCCTAATTTAACACTGCCAGATGCTTAGTTAAAACAGGTAGCCTGTGTTTTAAGGTTTTATTCAGCAACTGAAGACTTGATTTATTTTAACAATGTTTTGCAGGTGACATTATCAGTAATCACCTTACTGAGACACTTCAGAATTGGGGCATTGAAGATCCAGTCTTCGTAACCGACAATACATTAAGCCAGAAGAAAGCAATTAGCATGCTTGGGTACCCACAACAAGGATGTTATGGACACACCTTGAATCTTGATGTGAAACATGGTTTAGAAAATGCTGATGCTAAACATTTAATTACAAAGGGTAGATCTATTGTTACTTTTTTTGACACAAGTACTAAAGCGACCGAGCTTTTGTTAAAATAACAATCAGCAGCAATGGCCCACCACTTCATCTGATACAAGATGTTCGTACGAGATGGAATTTAACTTTTAAGATGCTGGTGAGAATTGACAAATTATATCCAGTTTTGACAGCAGTGGCAAGTGATGAAACATTAGGAATAAGAAGTAAAGATCTGGAAAATAAAATCTTCAGTTTTAAAGAAAGAAATGAAGTTAAGTGTTTGATTGCTGTGTTAGAACCATTTCAGAAAGCCAACAGAATATTCTAGAAACAGTAGATCTAAAAAGTTCGAGATGAGAGACATTGGGGGAAGAATATAAGAAAATGAAAGCGACAGACCGGAGAGGAATATACAAGTGTGACGGGAAAACATATGGCAGATAGAAAGATAGCCAATTCTGAGTGTAATTGTAACTTACATTGCACTTGGAACTTTACAAATGATGAAATAAAACAGATAAACAATCAATTTTGGTCATTAGATGATGACCAAAAATATGGTTTCTATGCCAAAACTACAAAAGGACTACTAAAGCTAGCCAGAAAGATAAGAAGAAGCCATAATCTTGACAAAAAATTTCTGTTACACACTTTGATATTTGTTTCAAGTTTTCTTTATGGTAACAGTGTTTTATCAACTCAGGAAATCAACTTGAATATTTTATGTTGTAAAATACTGGTATGACTTTTACAGTTTTTTAAAAGGAGTTTTCCAAGCAGTTAGAATCCAGGATAGACAAATTTTAAAGTAAAATATAATATCTCAGAACTGTTCTAAAAGAACTGTTACAATACATTTTTAGTTAGACTGTGTTTGGTTACTTTTTACCTTATCCGAAGTATACTGCATTTATATAAATAAGTTAACAATGTGATTTCCGTAATCAGGAAACTCAAAACTTTTCTTTAAAATTTACGTTAGATAGTCGCGAATGTCAATCTTGTTTTTAGAAGTATAGTTTCGGTAAAAAATTGCACAAATCGACAGATTAGCAAATAATATTAATTCATATAACATTTTTATTTTAAAAGCAATTGTCTTTTAATTTTGCAAATTGCTAGATTGCATACATCTCAGCCACCTGTCAAAATTTCATAAAGATTTCTTCTTTTATAATACATGGTTTGTTATTGCAAAACTTAGGAAGCAATTTTCTCAAAATCACTTTTTTGGACTTTCATGCATTTAGAATTAGTGCTACGATTAGGTGCTGGGAATTTGTGCTAATTAACTGTTCAGCAACCAGATTACTGAATGGAATTAAGGTAAATGTGTGACTGCTGAATGCTGAAATTGTATATTTTGAGGATTCTGGTAAAAAAAAATTTCAAGAGGAGCTTTGTATTGGGATCAAGCATTATCCGTGTTCATGTATCCTTAACCCCAACCCACAAACTAACACAGGGAAATTTGGTACAAATTGTTAAGAAAAAGTAGAAGAAATTGAAAGAAAGGGTGTTTTATTGATACTATGAATGTTTTTTACTATTATTAAATCACTGCACTTGTTCTTTATATCAGGTAAGGTAATGTAAGTTACTTTGACAGCAATTAAGTTAGATTAGTGGGCCCAATCACTTACATTAGTGTTAAAGAACTGGTAAATTAGTGTAAATAATATTTTAGTTACTAGAGTACAGAACATGCTCAGTGTTTTAAATTATCATTGGATAAGTCTAAAGTAGAATTTGTGTCTGTATACTGTTGCAATTTTAATAAGCTCATTTTGTCCATTTAATTATTTTCAATTTCTATTATGTCATTGCTGGTCACACAGTGACCTCTTTTTAATACCAGGTGCAGGCCATCTCTCCCATGAGTACCTCTGCATTACTGCTAATTGCTATAAATCTCTCAATTTCTGCAATTTCCAGAAATGTGCATATTGGCGAAAACTTGTATATTGGCGAAAATTTGCATCTTAGCGAAAAATTTGCATACAGCGTTATTTGAATAGTATATAAAGAGGGTTTTGGAGATTAAAAGGGAGTTCAGGAGGGAAACGGATGGATGCTTTAAATATATATTGTTGAAAACTTGTGTCTTGAAATCACTACTTAAATGTTTTAAATATACTTTTTGTTACTAATTATAATAGTGTATTTCTAGTGTGCTTTCTTGAATAATGTGTGATTGTGAAATAAAATTAGTAGAAGACGTTTGAGTTTGGATTTAATAATTGTTCACAAATTCAACGTGGACTGGTGGCAGCAAATTTACCGCTGTTTGCCTAAACTAATCCATGTTGTTTTGGGCCATGCGATATTACTGACCTTGGGGAGAAAACGGTTACACTGGTGAGCAGCGGAGGGATTTCTGTGAAAATTTATTTTCACGGATTTATGGACTTCAACACGTGTGAAACTTCGAGGATTTCTGTGATTATAAAGATTTCAGTGATTTAAACTTATCAATGGAAAATAACAAAATGAAAGTGACTTTTGCTGAAATTTACAAGAGATGCCCTCCTCCTGAAAGAAAAGTTACATGTTTTGCTGAAATATACAAAAGACATCCGCCACAAAGTAAAATTTTAGGTAAAAGGTGCAAATCAATTCTCAGTTATTCAGACAGTGTTTTTAATGAGTTTGTTTATTATTATTTTACACCTATTGAAAGCCAGGATCGGATGGCTAAATTGAAAGCAGTGTGCAATTCGGTAAAGTGGATCTAGGGCTTTAAGTATTTGCCTCGCCATAATTTACTGGATTATTTCTTATACATACGGTGCGCAAAACAGTGTTTTAGTGTTTTTTTTCTTTTTTTAAAATGCCGCCTAAAAAGTCGCAAGGCATTGAGAAACAAGAGGGTCATCCAGTGGTCGGTGTGGATGAGGAAGAAGATCCAACCCTTGAAATTGAATTACGGAATCAAATCAGCAAACTAAGATGCAAACTTATTATCAGTGAAGAAGAAAGGGAGAAAAGTGTTAGAGAGGCGGTGCAAGAAAGGAACTTTTTATCTTTTTATCACAAAGATATCAGGAACAAATTACCCAGTTGCATACGGAGAGGGAAACCAAATTAAGAAATCAACATGTTACCCGTGCAAATGAACTATATAAAGATATTTTTAGTTCTCAAGACCAAAGGGCTATGAAAAAGAACCCAGATATTCCCATGCCCAGGCAGATTTTGTATGATGGTAAAATTTCCTGGGAGAGTTTTGCCAAGCCTTTTAAGGCTCTTGCAGTGTCGTGCGGGTGGAATGACCAGGAATGTCACTTCCGCCTACAAAGCAGCCTTCATGGCGAAGCGGCAGATTTTGCTTTCAACCAGACGTCAGTAGAATCACTAGAAACGTATTCAAAGCTCATGAGTGCTTTGGAAACCCGCTTCAAGGAACATAGGACCAGTTCATCGTACTTGGCAGAGCTCGAAAATAGAAAATATCAGCCAAAGGAAAAATTGGCTGAATACGTGTCAGACATTCAAAGGCTTGTGATAAAAGGTTACCCAACTGCTGATGGGGTAACCAGAGAAATCATCAATGTGAGGCATTGTATTAAAGGATTGCAGGACCAGCAGGCAACCCTTTTCATTGAGATGAAAGACCCCCAAAATATTGATGAGGCAAGAACGATACTTGAGACCTACAACAGTCTCAAGGAGGAGGTCAAAGATGGAGTGCGAATACGTGCTGTTGAAACACCCAAACCAAAGAATGCACTTGAAGATTTGTGACAGAGGGTCGGTTGCAGGCCTTTGGGCGTGACATTAAAACGAGTCTAGGCAAGAAGATCGATAATTTGGCATTGCAACTTAAACCAGCTGCGCCTCAACATAAAGTTCCAAATAAATCAGACATTGTGTGTTACAAATGTGGCGAAGTTGGTCATATTTCAAGCAGGTGCCCTCCGAAAACCCTAAAGAAAAATTATTTAAACTCTATGGGACTGAGGCAAACGGCCCTGTGTCAGTCCAATCTAGTGGAATAACGGACTTTCCGCAAAACATTGTGAAGTGTAGGGGTATAAATTTCGGAACTTCAATCCTTTTAAAGACTTTGATATGCGTCATTTCTTGCCACCGTGTAGTTGATACAGGTGCCTGTGCTACAATAGTGTCAACAGCTTTATTCAATATAATCCCAGATCACCTAAAACCGGAATTACGTGCTGTAGATCCTTCACTTCGCTTGGAAGTAGCAGACAATGGACTATTAAAAGTGGAAGGGGTATCGACAGTCAACCTTGAAATAGGAAGACATTTTCAGTGGGATATATTTATTGCATCCATCCGAGAGGACGGTCTTATTGGTTTAGACTTTTTGCACCACTTTAATTACAATCTATACAAAAATGGGCTCAAGCTCAAAGCTCGGAAGCCTCGGAGTCCAGCCCTCGAAGAAGTTGGAGGGCACGGAAACCCGTGCTTGCCCCAGGGCTTACCCTCAAGAAATTACCGACGTTGGTGGATGAAGTACTTACTCATAATCGCGAGGGAAGGTTGTGGCCATCAGCCAGAGAGCTGGTGACACAACTCCACATCAAACTGTCCAGTCAGATGGATAATGAGCTGATCCAGCAGCTCCTAGTGGCTCAATACGAGATTGCCAGGGCCCAGAAACGCTCCAGCTTCATTAAAGATTTGCACCTGTATGCATCTGTCCTTCAGGCAGATTCATGGCTGACGAGTCATTTGCGCTACAGGCCACCAAAACGTCGGTCAGCACCGGGGAAGCGGGCCACAAGAAGACATTGCACGAGAGACATAAGGTTGAAATCTGGTATATCCTGTACCCGAACAGTGCATACCGCGACTCTTAGTTCAGCATCTGCTGAAATAACAGTTGCTAGCAGAAAAGATGTCAGGCCAGAATCCGCTCTGAGCGATCCTGTTGTCATCGAGACTATTAATACCTCAGCTCCTGCTGAAGTATTTACTGCAGTGTCAACCAGTACTGCACTCAGTACTGTACAGTACTCAGCCCCCGCTGAGGCACCAGTCAAAATTGAGCTAGTGGAGGACCATGTGGTTTTCCGCCCCCAGATACCCCCACCAGCTGAGCCCATCCTTACGCCGGACACAGACTTGGCATCTGCCCCAGAGATTACAAATGCCCTAGTCAGTACGGATGCAAATTCGAGGATTTCGTCCCGGCCAGGTGTGGTGTCAAATTGTGGAGACCTTAGGGAAATACTCAACCGGGAAAGACATCTCCGTGAGAGAGAAGGAGCTGTCCGCAGGGAACGCAGTTGCTCAAACCATTGTGACCACAAAGCATTACTCTCAGAGGATGAGGCAGACTTTGACTTCGGATCCACTCGCATCTTCACCAATTCGCGCGTCGAAACATCTTCAAGAGCTGACAGGCCGTACACGCAAATCACGGATGAGAATACAGAGACTCCATTCATTAAGTCAAAAAGCTGTAGTCAGCAAGTAAAGAAATGCTCATTTCCAGAATGTCGAGATGCTCCTTTCCACAACGCTCGCCGACATGTTAGAGAGAGGCACCTCCCTGCACATTTTGGGAATAACGAACTCCTCCAATCGGACCTGAATGACCGTACGCTGGCCGATCTGTTATGGATCGGCACCAAAATCTTCAGACATGAGGTATCTCCTGACGAGCTGGTAAGATTTGTAAATCGACAACGCACCATCCCTGCCGAAGCATATGTCCCCAATGAGGATGTCAAATGACTGTCGATGGTGTGCAAGCAGAACGGCTGGGCGGCTCCGGAGGAATATAACCTGCATCCGGTAAACAGCAAATAATTGCTATTCCACTGGAGGGTTTTGACGGTTCTCCTTTTAAACCTGTCTGTGGGAGACACTTCCAACAGGGAAGGGAGGAGAAATGTGAAGAGTCAGATGTCCTGATTGATTTGGAGGAACTGGTGGAGGTGGATAGTGTGGGGTTCAATTTTGAGATCACCAGGACGTATGAATACTCTGGTTCAAGCCGAGTAGTTGGAAATGACCCTATATCCGAGGTTGACCCCATAACCGAGCAGTCCAGCCTTGTTATCCAACCATTGCCGAGCTACCCTGATCATGACCAATTCCTTGATAGAAGCCAGAAAACGGGAACCGGAAACACTATCCTGAAAGAGTGGGACAGCCATTTCCACCTTGATCGTACCAGCCAAACACTATTTGGTCACCAGGAAGCTTCCCTTGTAAATATTCTCGCTGCAGATGTCGGAGTTATGCCCAAAGGCAAGGTTGAAGTGGTCGGTGGAATAATGATCTACTGTGACCCTGAAAATTATCCCACCAATATTAAATGTCAGAGGAAAGGGTTTGGAGCGGCAGTGGGTATACACCCCAAGAAGGCGCCGTTCTTCCCGCACACCAAATTTGAGGAGCTTAGAAACCTTCTGAGGTTAAAGACAGTCGTGGCGCTGCGAGAAATCGGTCTAGACCGATGTGCACCCGCGTCCACGTGGAAACTTCAAGAACAGATCTTGGTGAAAGTCCTGCAACTGAGCATGCCCATCTGTCCAGTGATTCTGCACATGCGAGACACTGCGGATCAGCATTGTGGAGAAGTTGGGGCGAGATGTTTGCAGATTATGAAGGCCAATATTGCTCCAACTCAACGTATACATCTCCATTGTTTCACCGGAACCGTGGAGCAGGTCGTGAGCTGGCTTGAGACATTTCCTAAGTGTTACTTCGAGGTAACCGGCCTGGTCAGAGAGTTCGACTGTTTCCAGAAGGCGGCACTTCGGAGAATTCCAAGGGGCCATTTGCTCATCGAAACAGTTGCGCCTTACTTCAGACCATTGCAGGCAAGTGCAAGCACCCCAGCATTCATTGGAAAGGTCGCCCTGGAGGTTAGCCGAGTGAGAGGGGAAAAGGTTGAAGAGGTCCTCGAGTTCACCATGGCCAATACACGCATCCTCTACCAAATGTAATTTCTGGTCGGCAATGCCAGACGTGGAAATCCAGTTTCTCAGCTCCAAAACGCATTTTTGTTGCTCATAATTATCCATTTTAATCAGACACTGATGAAACTTTATATTAACAAACATTAACCCGTGTTTCTTGGTCGGTATGGCCAGACTGAGGTCTCTACACTAATACTGAATGGACATAGTGTTCTGTTCAGTCAAGATTACACAGTAACGACAACATGATGAAGGTGTTACCAGCTCCATTTTAATATGCCTCTCCGCCTCTCGTGTGATAGGTCATCACACAAGCCACTCAAGTGATACAAACTCTTGGAACAATTGACTAGCGTAATATTCCATATATATTAAACATATTAAATTTACTAATTTGAACAGTAACCTTTTCAGTGTAAGCGTGAACGCTGACAAAAATTTCCTTGAAATAGGTATAGCTATAGATAGCAGGTAAGCTAATCTAACATTTAATGACATTTTAAGGTTTTATACTCGGTCATGATATTCACAATCAGGTTAAACTGACTAAAGAACTAAATCAAACAAGTTTTTCTATAATTTAATTATTGAAGAAATGGTTCCATTTCAATCGTTTTCTAACTAAATAAAGAATTTGATATAATTTCACAATTTGTGTTTTAATATTAACCTTTTTTTGGTTTTAAGTGTTTTATCACAGATTATAACATCTTTCCATTACGAAGTAAACATTACTTTATAAATATCCTAAGGCATTCTAAAAATAGTGATATTCAGTCAACCATGGTCTAACAAGGGCTGTTTGTAAAACATGCATGCCCCCCATATGGGCTGTCAGTTGTAGTGGCAGCCATTGTGTAAATATGTTTTTGGAACTGTAACCTTGACCTTTGACCTTGTGACCTGAAAGTCAATAGGGGTCATCTGCGAGTCATGATCAATCTACCTATCAAGTTTCATGATCCTAGGCGTAAGTGTTCTTGAGTTATCATCCGGAAACCATTTTTCTAAGTTGAGTCACCGTGACCATGACCTTTGACCTAGTGACCTCAAAATCAATAGAGGTCATCTGCCAGTCATGATCTATGTACCTATGAAGTTTCATGATCCTAGGCCAAAGCGTTCTTGAGTTATCATCCGGAAACCATCTGGTGGACGGACATACGGACCGACATGAGCAAAACAATATACCCCCTCTTCTTCGAAGGAGGGGCATAATTAAAACAGACCTAAAAAGGCCAAAAATTGTTCATCATGACCGGCTTAAGAAAAACTACAGTGACATAATTCCAGACTGGGCACATGCACTCAAAATGAAACTAGCTCAGGAGGAGATGGCTTCCCAGCAGTTGCAAAACAGGAATAAAAATAATAATTGTTCAATTAAATTACCTGCAAAGGCAAAACCAAATGTAACTACATTAAGATGGGGGCTCTGAAATAGAAGACAGACTGATTTCTTCAAGGTAACATAATGGGATGATTGGAACCTCTTAATGTTGATGGCAACATTATTCAAACACTAATATGTTCATTTAACTTGCCTGGCAAAACAACCCTTCTTCGAAACTGCTTGAAACATAAACACACTGTCAGTGCTAATGTCTTCACTGTTTATCTCAGACTGCAGAACATTCCAGGAATTAGACAGTAATGACCATTAGTATCATGTCAACAGTCTCTGCAATCAAATTAATGTTAGTACTTTGACCATGATAAACAACCAAATCTTTTTAATGAACTCTTGTCCTAGGGAATGGTGTTTATCCCTATCAACACTTGCTTGTAGCTTTGTTAGTTCTAGACATCAGTCCAATGTGACACTCAAATAAACAGTTAATTAAGCCAGTAATAGTACCACTATAAAGAGTCAGGGCACATTTGTGAAACCATTTCGAAGGTTGAGATTCGATTATAAACATCAGGAATATAATGATAAAATGTAAAGACTGTAAAAAGAGTTTCATATACAGATCACAACTACTACAACACTATTTAAAATTATTACCTTATTATTTTGGACATTTTGTGCACATCTTGTGAACTAAAATTTGATGGTGAAATAAAGATTATAAAACACTGCTTTAGTAAAAAGCACAAAAGGAAGCAGAATAAAACTAACAATTCATTGGAAACAAAAATTATGGAAAAACTTATTAAATATTTAGACAATAAAAGTAACCATCTATTTGGATTAAACAACACTAAATATACGCCAGAAGAAATAAAGGAACTAATTGAAGGACAATTACAACTCAAGCAGTGAAATAAATTAAACTATTATAACAAGGGACAAAATTGTCACAAAACCAGGTTTTCATTGTGAAAAAAAAATCTGATAAAGGGAGAAAACTCAAACTGAACTTTTGAAATGAACAAACAAAATTAACCCCCTTTGTAAGTTTGTTTTTAAAAAAAATCTATTTTTAGTCGTGGCGACCTTGACATTGGAGATATTGACGTGATTCTTTCGTGCGACACACCGTCCCATGATGGTGAACAAATGTGCCAAATGATTTTAAAATCTCACAATGAATGACATAATTATGGCCAGGACAAGCTCATTTATGGCCATTTTTGACTTTTGAACTCAAAGTGTGACCTTGACCTTGGAGATATCGACGTAATAATTTCGCGCGACACACCGTCCAATGATGGTGAACAAATGTACCAAATGATTTTAAAATCTGACAATGAACGACATAGTTATGGCCCGGACAAGCTTGTTCCGCCGGCCGGCCAGCCAGCCCGCCCGCATTCGCCAATCTAATAACCAGTTTTTTCCTTCGGAAAACCTGGTTAAAAATGGAAGATAATCTCTACAATCATGACAACTCTGATATGCTGTACTAGGCAATAAATTCACCGTCACAGAAGGAGTCAATTTCTGAAATTCAACCAACTACTTGTACCTATACAACATCCAGATAACCATCAAGTGAACGAAGCTTCTCTGTACCCTGGCCACCCCAATTCGAGGGGACACTTCTCCATGATGAGTTTCATAACACATCTCAATGCTGTTGTGACAAAGTTGATAAACTACACCGGCAATTGCAGACACATTTCCAAAATTTGGAAATGGCAATAAACCAGTCAACAACCCGAGTGCTGGAGGCACTGTCCCAGAGTCTGCGCTACCTACAGCAGCTCTGCCAGACCTATGGGGATAACCCATACAACCAAAAGGTTGAACAATTCATTATTGAGATGTCAGACATTGCAAAGAAAATATGGAGAAAGAAACAAGGGCTGTTTGTAAAACATGCATGCCCCCCATATGGGCTCTCCGTTGTAGTGACAGCCATTGTGTGAATATGTTTTTTGTCACTGTGACCTTGACCTAGTGACCTGATAATCAATAGGGGTCATCTGCGAGTCATGATCAATGTACCTATGAAGTTTCATGATCCTAGCCATAAGTGTTCGAGTTATCATCCGGAAACCATTTTACTATTTCGGGTCACCATGACCTAGACCTTTGACCCAGTGACCTGAAAATCAATAGGGGTCATCTGCGAGTCATGATCAATCTACCTATCAAATTTCATGATCCTAGGCATAAGCATTCTTCAGTTATCATCCGGAAACCATTTTACTATTTCGGGTCACCGTGACCATGACCTTTGACCTAGTGACCTGAAAATCAATAGGGGTCATCTGAGAGTCATGATCAATGTACCTATGAAGTTTCATGATCGTAGCCATAAGCGTTCTTGAGTTATCATCCGGAAACCATTTTACTATTTAAGGTCACCGTGACCTTGACCTCTGATATAGTGACCTCAAAATCAATAGGAGTCAACTGCGAGTCATGATCAATCTACCTATCAAGTTTCATGATCCTAGGAATAAGCCTTCTTGAGTTATCATCCGGAAACCATTTTACTATTTCGGGTCACCGTGATCTTGACCTTTGACCTAGTGACCTGAAAATCAATAGGGGTCATCTGCGAGTCATGATCAATGTACCTATGAAGTTTCATGATCCTAGGCATAAGCGTTCTTGAGTTATCATCCGGAAACCATTTTACAATTTTGGGTCACCGTGACCTTGACCTTTGACCTAGTGAACTGAAAATCAATAGGGGTCATCTGCCAGTCATTATCAATCTACCTATGAAGTTTCATGATCTTAGGCGTAAGCGTTCTTGTGTTATCATCCAGAAACTATTTTACTATTTCGGGTCACCGTGACCTTGACTTTTGACCTAGTGACCTGAAAATCAATAGGGGTCATCTGCAAGTCATGATCAATCTACCTATCAAGTTTCATGATCCTATGCATAAGCGTTCTTGAGTTATCATCCGGAAACCATTTTACTATTTCGGGTCACCGTGACCTTTGACCTTGTGACCTCAAAATCAATAGGGGTTATCTGCGAGTCATGATCAATGTACCTATGAAGTTTCATGATCCTAGGCCTAAGCGTTCTTGAGTTATCATCCGGAAACCACTTGGTGGACTGACCGACAGACCGACTGACCTACCGACATGTGCAAAGCAATATACCCCCTCTTCTTCGAAGGGGGGCATAAAAATGTTCATCAGTGTATAGGTTACCAATCCTAGATTTATGTGTTGTGCCATCTATGGATTTACCTGTTTCCACCATTCCTGGATTTATGTGTGGTGCAATTAAAAATTGTGTTATCTAATTCTGGATTAATTTAGTGTCATCATCAAAATTAAGGTTTTTCTTATTAGATGAATGTTTGGATAACTGTGTTAAGCAAATGAATTCTGCTACTTGATTTAAATTTCTGAAACCATGTTGATGTGCTGTTTGGGGATATACGTGTTCATCCAAATCTGTGAAGTCTTTTATGGATTTCAGTTGCACTATCTATCAGGTTCCTGGTTTTGCATGCCCGGTATACCAATCCTGGATTTACGCATGTCTTCAGGCGTCTGCATTTGTGTATTACTTCAAAGTCCTGGATTAATTTGTCATTATACCATCTATGGATTTACCTGTTTCTGCAATATGGATTTATGTGCGATTTCATGTTTCTGCATTTATGTAATTCATTGTGGATTACTATGTTCTTCGAAACCCTGGATCGTGCGTGGGTACTGCGAAGGACGACTTTATGGCTGGATCTGGCGTGGGTAATGCGAAGGACGACTTTATGGCTTCAACGTGCGTGGGTATTGCGAAGGACGACATTATGGCTGGGTCGTGCGTGGCTAATGCGAGGGACAGCTGGGTCCTTGGTCGTGCGTTCGGGATGGACTACTGTATACTGAGGCAAAAGACTGTCCTGATAGGAAAACTGTTTAGTGCTGGAAGAACTTTATTGACACTGTGTGTTGTATGTGTTGGATTTTAAAATGAGTGACCAGGAAAAAGACAATAATTATAAACAGAAATGAACTGTAATATTGAGTGACGCTAACATTTTTGAAATTTCAATTTAATATTTTAAATGAACTGATATTTAAATGTTGTAGTTTTTACATGGTTTATCTCTATGCATTATAACTGTGTGCGACATTGTATCATAGTTTATGCAATTAATAACTTTTTAAGAAATTGTCAAAGTAATGATAAAATTATCATTGTGAACTGTTTTCTTTGACTGCATGTTTAGCATTATAATATGTTTGTCTCATTACTTCTTTAAAATTGCTTTGCTTTAGGTGAGGTATATATATTAAGATGCTGTTTTCTTTTTATCTGTTTTGTTGTTGTTGGGTGTTGTTTTTTTTTTGTTTTTTTTCTTTTTCTTAAAGTTGATGAAAATTGTTTTAAAATAATTCTTAACAGTTTTTTAGGGACAGTTCATGGATAAATTTCAAATAAATGTTATGAGTTGACCTTGAGTGGATGAAATTTTTGAATGGCATAGTCCTGGTAAAAAATATTTTGATTTTAAATTTATCCATATTTTTTTCAAAATCTTTTTTAGAGTAACAACAAAAAAAGGGTAGTTTGTACATTTACTGTTATAATGTGTGAGTGTCTACTTACTGCTTATTATCCTGTCGCCAGCCCAGCAAACATGCCCATATCGGCCAGATATTGGCTAAATGACGGCATATCGGCAGAGGTTTGCAGATGTTGGGCCGACATCGGACCGACGTTTATGTTAAACAAAAATTATTTTGTGAAAAGATAAGACCCTTTTTGTTATGTTCAATGTTAGTGAATCCATCTGGTTTAATAACTTTTGAAAAGGTAGCATATTATAAAATTGATATTTATAGGACAATGTCGACCCGATGTCGGCCCGTTGTTATAAACATACTTATAACTCGACAGTTTAAAGTATGATGTTGGCCCAACATAGGCCCGATATCATAATTAACACTCAATGGAAAATGTTACTTTGATTATTTTCGTTTTAATTACTTGCTGCATTAAATTTAATTGTATATATCTGTTTTAATTAAAAAATAAAAATGTAATGGTATGTCCAGGAAGAGTAACAGTTGTCAAAAGAAATTACCGCGGTTGTTTCCCTTGGCATTTTAAATTTGCAATGAAGATCCAGGCGGGAGATAGCTGTATAGAATTTTTTCGAAATGATCAAGGTAAAAACACTCTGCCCTGAACATTTTCCAGGTCAGGAATCAGTTTTAATTGTTTATCCACAAGATTTGACAATGTTTGTTAAAGCTTTTTTCCGAAATTGTTATCTGTCATTAAATGTCACATGTTTTCGCGACTTTCTAATGTTTGTTGTATTTCATTGCATGCCAAATGTGGTCGCCAGGCAGAATAACAGGCATGGAAAGAAACGAAAGGCAGCTGTTGGAGAACTTCGATTGTCTGTTGCTGTGCACAGTAAGTTGTCATAGTATGTGTAAAAAGACTTTGTCACAGTTCAAAATATTTATATATACAAAATAACATCTGGCGTGTTTCCTTTTTTTCAGAAATAGTCTTCATTGTAATGTAAAAAGTGTTAAGAATTGTTATTGGTTAAGCTGCCCAGTATCGTTAATTCTTGTAACCCTGTTTGAACATAGAATGAATATTCTAATAATATGAGCCTACATTGCATAACCATTTTCAGAAGCCGTCATGGGTTCCTTGAAATGCTGCAGAAGTTGAAATTGAGTGCAGGGAATGGTTTCAAACAGCCTCTGATCATGACGGTGGCAGAAAAGCAAGGGCGGACAAGGAACATGACGAAGCGTCGCAATTTATTATAACTCGTTTGTTGAAACTGTGAATTAAGTCTTCTACTGGAATCATTTATTATGTAAAGGTCTCTTTGAACTTGTAATTACTTATTTTACACAACTTTTATGCATAATGATGGAAGCAGTGTTTTTATTATTATTTTTTTTTTAGCCTTTATTACATAAATAGCTTAAATTGTGTATGTGTTACTTTTCAATATATTCGTGTTATAATCATTTTAATTTGTCTTTTTTTTTTAAAGAAAACTCAGTCGATTTGTCATTAAACAGTTTGTTTAAAAATGTTAATTTTTTAGTTGCTGTACCAGTAGAATTATATAGACTTTTTACATAATTTGTTTTACCTGAAGGGACGTTACATAGAAAACGTCACCCAAGCGGATCTCAGCTGCGACACGCAGGCGATTTTGTTAGTTTTGGTATATATAAATATGTTTTACACCATTAGAGTAAAAATGTTGGAATGAGTAATACATAAGTATATTGTTTTACATTTTCAGTTAAGTTAGTAGTATTATTAACAAATACTTTAATTGTTCCAGTTTGGTTGAATAGAATATTAAAATAAAACTTTGTTTAAAGGAAATTTTTCTTTCATTTATTTAAGGAACTGGTTAAATGGTAGGCCCTTAACAATACCAACAACAATTACAAATAATTGAGGCCAGACAGGGACTGGGGAATGGTTAAAAGTACCAATACTATGTTGTTGTTTTTTTGTTGCTGGATTGAAATTTGCTGAATTTAATTGTTACAATTTTGTGTGTTTTGTATGACTACTATGTTGTATTTTGCTGACTAGTCTTGTTACTATTTTTTGTGTATCGTATGACTTCATTATTGTATTTTGCTCACTATAGTCTTGTTACTATTTTTTGTGTATCGTATGACTACTATGTTGTTTATGCTGACTAGTCTTACTTGTTACTACTTTTTGTGTATCGTATGACTTCATTGTTGTATTTTGCTGACAAGTCTTACTTGTGTCTAATTTTTGTGTTTTGTATGACTACTATGTTGAATTTTGCTGACTAGTCTTACTTGTTACTATTTATTGTGTATCATATGACTACTATGTTGTATTTTGCTGACTAGTCTTACTTGTTACTATTTTTTGTGTATCATATGACTACTATGTTGTATTTCGCTGACTAGTCTTACTTGTTACTATTTTTTGTGTATCATATGACTACTATGTTGTATTTTGCTGACTAGTCTTACTTGTTACTATTTTTTGTGTATCGTATGACTACTATGTTGTATTTTGCTGACTAGTCTTACTTGTTACTATTTTGTGTGTATCGTATGACTATATACTATATTGTATTTTGCTGACTAGTCTTAATTGTCCCCTACTGGGAAACCAAAAGGGGACTGTCTTTCTGTCACACTTGTCTGGATCCTGCGATAACTTTAAAAGTTCTTCATATTTTTTCATGAAACTTGAAACAGGGATAGATGGCAATATGGAGATTGTCAAATTATGATGAGAAATTGGGTGAAATATTTGGGTTTTCTTTATGTACGAAATATTGACAAGTATATCAGTAGCGAAAATTAAATATTTGGATCTGGTGTGTGTTTAACAACAAAGGGGTTACAATACTGTTGACACAAGCCTTAGGCTGTATTTGCATTATTTATTATTTGTACCACAACGCTCATTAACGTGTGCATACTTGAATAGTGACTTCTCCAGATTGTAATTCAGCCAATTAGAAATAAACACACATAGAACACTGACCAATGGGATAGATAACTGAGTTTCACGGGGCAGATGTTAGAGGGAAACAAGACAGTTAGCGTTTAGACTTGGAGGTGTACGGATCGAGAAAGATACGATCATGTAGCTATCAGACTGTATTTGTATAACCGAAAATATTAAGTATGTTAGACATTAAATTGGACTAGAAACTGATACATGGTGTTGTTGAATATTTTATCCTGTATTACGCAGAGAAATTAACATAAATAGAGAGGGACCGACTTGTCCCATGCGCGGCACGAGAAAATGGGAGTTAATGCAAAACTCGTCATCTTGGCAATTCGGGCATGACGAGATATTGAATGATAGGCTACATACCGGTAATTTAAGAGTAATGAACATTGTTAGTAACTATGTGTCGTCTATGAACTATGAACGATTACGGGACAAGATTATGCACGTTATTTCCTTTTGTTCCTACATCAAAAATTCTTGTTGCTGACAACAAATTAAAAAAAAATTTTTTTTACTGACAATGGTGGAGTTTCATAGGTAGGGGACCATATTGCTTGGCAATCTCTTGTTGTTACTATTTTATGTGTATCGTACGCCATCCAGTTTAAAGAAATGGTTATTTTATTAATTGCCAGGGTATATAGACCAGTTTTGATAATATGGGTGAATCCATTTATACATGTATGTTTGGTAATTTTCCATGTATACATTATGCATGTTGGATACGTTCGTTTTTTCATAATTCTTTATTTTATTTACATTTGCTGAGCATTATATTACCAAAATACAATACTCAAGTCATTTTGTCATTTAACATTTTGTTTCAATATGTTACTTTTTCAGTTTCTGTACCAGTAGAATTATAGTCTGTTTAAATAATTTCTTTTACATTTGTTGTTAGTCAACGTATATATTAATTAATTTTACACCATTAGAATCAAAATGTTGGAATTAGTACTAAATAAGTTTATTATTTTCAGTTTCAAATCAGTAGTATAATTAGCAAATACTGTGTTCCAGTTTGGTTAAAAAGAATGTAAAAATAAAATGTTGTTTGAAGAAAATGTTCTTTCATTTTTTTAAGAAACTGTTTTAATGGTAGACCCTTTACACTACAAACAACAATTAAAAACAATTCAGGCTAGACAGGGACTGAGGAATGGTTAAAAGTATGTCGGCACCATGCTGGCTCAAGAAGGTATCGCCGATATACATACCAATGTTGGGCCAACATCGAGCCGTGTTGCACTCCCGATCTCGGGCCGATGTAATTACCGATGTCGGGCCGATATACATACCGACGTCGGGCCAACATTGCGCTGTGTTGCACTCCCGGTCTCGGGCCGATGTAATTACCGATGTCGGGCCGATATTGAAATAAATATCGGGCCGATATCGGACCGATTTGAAATGTTTGCTGGGAGGAGGCTCCAAGCAGAGAGGAGGGCAGTGTTGCATTTTTTTAATAAGCTCATTTTGTCCATTTAATTATGTTCCAAGATGGGACAAATGAATACTTCTATAATGTTATTGCTGGTCACACAGTGACCTCTGTTTTATACCAGGTGCAGGCCATCTCTCCCATGAGTACCTCTGCATTTCTGATAATTGCTATAAATCTCTCAATTTCTGCAATTTCCAGAAATGTGCATATTGGCGAAAATTTGCATATTAGCGAAAATTTGCATATTAGCGAAAATTTGCATACAGCCTTATTTGAATAGTATATAAAGAGGGTTTTGGCGATTAAAATGGAGTTCAGGAGGGAAACAGATGGATGCTTTAAAAATATATTGTTGAAAACTTGTGTCTTGAAATCAATACTTAAAGCGGGTATATACGATTTTTTATATGTGTTTAATTGTAATATATTGATAAAATATGTTACAATAACACAAAATAGGCAAGAAAAATTATACATTAAAGCCGAATTTCATAAAATGCAGCAAAGACAAATTAGCGCCCCGAGCCGATAGTGACGAATATATTTTCCTTCAATAACCGAAGCATTCGTCTTTGTATTATAAACCGTTAAACTACGAGGGGTGTTCCAGAAGTTTGTGGCTTTTCGCTATAACTTATTAGTTTGCTGGTAAGTCAATGAAATTTACATATTATACAAACCAATTATCACGGACTTTATATATAAGCTAAACATGCATGAATTCCATAAAGCGCGTTTGAAACGCGTTGCCATAGAGACCTCAGTAACGACATGCGGCGCACGCGTGTATTTTATTATAAGTATGAGCGTTACGCGAATTTAAATTTGGTTTAAATGTCGTTGATAAACAGAATTTACGGCAAATTTCACGTAACAGCGCCTAGATCCTCCTTATAGCCCGGATTTGGCCCCTATGTACTTTCGCGTCTTCCCGGAAGTTAAATCACAGTTGCGCGGTATTCGCTTTGCAAGTAAACAGTTGCAGCAAAGCGAATCGTGTCGTCGTAACAGTGACGCTGACTGGTATAGAGACACTTTTGACAAGTGGATTTCCCGACACATTAAGTGCATTCGCGTTTGTGGTGATTGTGTGGAAAAGATTTGACAGTTGTTAACTTCATAACGTCATTGACGTTGAACAGAAACGTTACACGTGCGTCGGTGTGCGCATTGTGCACATGTTTAAATCTCTGATATATATTTATTGTTTTATGTATTTCCATGATATTTGGAGAGTAGATTTGGAAAGGACGAAATATTCTTAACATGCTATTTGTTTGTCCATTTATGTTACCAAATGAAAGTAATAGCGAAAATCCACGAACTTCTGGAACACCCCTCGTAAGTTTAGATGCACATCGTACATGTATGGTATACATGCTGGCGAATTCGGCTGTACAGCCTTTTTCAGTTTCAGAATTAAATATCTGGCTTATTTCGCATTTTTCGACACATGTTCTTCTTAACTTTTATTTTAATTTATATTGAAATATATATATAATAAGTTTTTTACATAGTTTATATAAATTCATAAATATTTGACAAAATCGTATATACCCGCTTTAAATGTTTTAAATATACTTTTTGTTACTAATCATAATAGTGTATTTCTAGTGTGCTTTCTTAAATAATGTGTGATTGTGAAATAAAATTAATAGAAGACATTTGAGATTGGATTTAATAATTGTTCACAAATTCAACGTGGACTGGTGGCAGGAAATTTACCGCTGTTTGCCCAAACTAATCCATGTTGTTTTGGGCCATGGGATATTACTGACCGTGGGGAGAAAACGGTTACAATACAAGGGAAAATGACTAAAGGCAGAAGTGTAGACGAGATTGCTTTACTGAAAATATTAAAGAAAATGAAATTTGATGACCTTGAAACATTAGATGTACTGACTAAGAAAATTATTAAGCAAGAAGAAGCATACAAGGAAAAAGAATCCCTCTAATTCCCACGAATTTCCTTATTTTATGACCTATCAACAGTTAGTCCTTCAACCTTTCAGCCGACAGATCATCAATTTCCAATGATCAATTAACTGTTTGGTCATAAGCATATTTACCCTTCAACTCTATCAAGTCCATTTCTCAAGGTCTATCAACTGTTAGTCCACCAACATTGCAGCTAACAGACCAAACTCTTTAACAAGGAGCTATCAACCACTAGACCCTAGGTCACAGACCCAAAGAGCCAGTAACTAAAGTAATATCAAACTAATTAAACAAAGATTTAACTAAAAGTGTAGACTCAAAAGCATTCAAAACCATTTTTTACAATTTGATTTGGTGACCTGGCTTTAATTTAGATTTGATTTTGACCCATAAAGTGTGGGGACTCTTACTGTCGAAGATGTTGCTTAAAGATTGCTAATGAACAATTTGATCAATAATTTTTATCTTGTGGCCTTTCTAAAACAGTTTGTGCCCTCAATTAAATTATTCCCAAGTTAACTAAAATGAATGCTCTGCATCTCTAAAATCTAATGAGGAGTTATTATGTCCCCTAATGTCAGCACAAAACCTTGCACAACTATAAAGCCAACGGGGTAGCTCTTGACAAGAAACTTGAATAACAAGGGCTGTTTGTTAAACATGCATGCCCCCCATATGGGCTGTCCTTTGTAGTGGCAGCCATTGTGTGAATACGTTTTTTGTCACTGTGACCTTGACCTTTGACCTAGTGACCTGAAAATCATTAGGGGTCATCTGCGAGTCATGATCAATGCACCTATGAAGTGTAATGATCCTAGGCAAAGGCGTTCTTGAGTTATCATCCGGAAACAATTTTACTGTTTCGGGTCACTGTGACCTTGACCTTTGACCTAGTGACCTCATAATCAATAGGGATCATCTGCGAGTCATGATCAATCTACCCATCAAGTTTCATGATCCTAGGCATATGTGTTCCTGAGTTATCATCCAGAAACCTTTTACTATTTCGGGTCACCTTGACCTTTACCTTTGACCTACTGATTTCAAAATCAATAGGGGTTATCTGTGAGTCATGATCTATCTACCTATGAGGTTTCATGATCCTAGGCCTAAGCGTTCTTGAGTTATCATCTGAAAACCACCTGGTGGACTGACCGACAGACCGACCGACATGTGCAAAGCAATATACTCCCTCTTCTTCGAAGGGGGGCATAAATATGCAGGGGTATAATTTGAACAGCTATGTAGATTTTTATTTCAAACCTTTATATGAAGGTGCGCAATTCATGATCATATGTTGGTTTGTATTTTTGTAAAGTTTCAGCCCTCTCAAAGCGATACTTTTTGAGTTATGCATAACACAAGGTAAAGAAGAGAGCCTACATTCCCAAAGTTGTTCACCAGAGACATGTTGAAACTGAGCTGTTATGTGCAGATGCTGTGATGTTTGTGGGATTAACTGTAGTTTGAAACTAGGTGTTTTAATCTGTGTGACTACATGTTGTCTGAGACAGAATTAGGACAAAATACAGTGTTATCTATAATAAACAAGATATGTGTTTGTCAGAAACACTATGTCCCCTTCTGCGCCGCTTTGAAGCTATATATTTGACATTTGACCTTGAAGGATGACCTTGACCTTTCACCACTCAAAATATGCAGCTCCATGAGATACACATGCATGCCAAATATGAAGTTGCTATCATCAATATTGCAAAAGTTATGGCAAAATGTTAAAGTTGGAGCAAACAAACACACAAACCAACCAACCAACAGACAGGGCAAAAACAATATGTCCGCCACTATAGTGGTGGGGGACATAAAAATTAACAAGTAACACCTAGAGTGGGGCCAATTTTGACACCAGGGGCATGATAAGAACAAACTTAGAAGAGGATCACCACAGGATGTTGCAAAGCAAATATTTAACACCGGAACCTTGCAGATTCAGACAAAAAATATTTTTTACAATGAAATAAAAGATAGAACAACAGTTAAAGGAACCACAGGTCTTCAGTGAAGGTCTTTGTAGTTATGTCCCTTGGTTACATTTTCTCAGTGCAAACTACCTCTACATGTCACTCTAATCAGGGAGACGTTTATTACCATTATTCCAATACACTTCCTGGAGTACTGATTTGTGCGTGATGCCCAAATGATGAGTATATATAATATACAATGCAATTTGTTTCAGAATCAATCAAGTGTTATATTGTAAATTTGCAGAATTGTCTCATTCAAAGAATTTGTTTTGTTGTTTTGTTAAGAAATTATAATAAACAAACAAGTTTTGTATTAATTTAATTTTTTTCATTAACAAGTGAAAGGACTATGAAGTGAATTGGTGAAATGTATAGCAACTTGCGTGTGCTACTGCTAAAACAAGGAAAGAAGGCAGAAATGGAAATGCTTAGGAGCAGGTCAAGGCTGTCCTGAAAGCCGAGACAGGGGCACCCCAATGAAAAACTGGAAAACAAAGGATTAGGAGATGAGACAACGGAATACAACGAGACATTCAGGTCACGATTAAAAGCAAGAACAATTTTGATGCATTGGAACTTCAGTGCATCAGTTTCGTTTTGTGAAGTTTTGCGTGTGTCTGTTTGCGTATGTGCATGTGTGTGGTCTCATGTCGGATTTTAAAATATGTAAACCATTTGAATGGCATACCTTTACAGATTCTCTTAAAGAATGAAGAGCAATCTTGACAGAAATTGCTGGCTATAATCAGTGTTTAATCATGTAAAGCATGCGTCGACCAGCAGCAGAACTGTGATGTCTTCAATTCATCATTCGGTGTTTGCAAAGACTCACATAACGTTTATCAGATATGTCGAAAATTATGTGGATTATGCAACGAAGGTAAGTATCTGAATCCGCATAAGAAATTTTGTAGAAAGTCGTATTTTAACGACTGATATGTTTCAAATATGGGCTTGTTTAAGAATGATGAGATCTTGTTTATACAAGCCGCAACTAGGACTACTACTTAAAAAACAATATACCCCCGATCATTCGATATGGGGCATACAAATAAGCAAAAGAAACAAATATGTGCACTGAAACCAATTTTGTTTGTATGGCTTATCTACCTGTGTCAGTTGCTGTTCAGACAATGGGGAATATATAAATCTAAATAATCGCCTGAGTGGAAATTAAGTGATACTGGTTGAAGAAACAGAATGTAATTTTATCCACTTGCACAAGAGTGAAAATAATGAAACAACTACAATAACTTCCAAATATGAGAGTTCAATTCATAGAGCATTAGATTTGTTATTTTGCCTTTTCTTGTTTCACTTATCAGGGAGATGACAGAAACCAGTGTCATTTAGCGCAAAGTTGATATAAACACTGGACATCGCACCACAAATGACAATTACAAAAGCTCATCTTGAAAACTTAGTGCTCAGGTAAAGTAAAATAGCAGACTCTGAAAATGATGTCAACATTCCCCACTGAGTCAGACACTTCAAAATAAAGGGAAAATGAAAAACAAAGAATTTATTTTATTTGTTTGCTCCTGATTTTAGCGCATACACAATGCAGTACGGAAGTGTGCTGTGAGTCCCACAGGGGACAAGCTGTACATTACCAGCCCATAAGAGCACAAGCTCTTCACTCTGGCCAGGGATGGACCCAGCACTAGAATACCCAACTGGTCTACATGTGACTCCTGCAGACCATTATCTACCATTATCTCATACATGAAGATATCTACCATAATCTCATCAACACACCGGGTCAGCACACCTGAGAACACATGAAAAAAAGAATTCTCTGAATGGGTGAAGCTATTTTATATAAGGGTTCAGACTTGTTCAGTAATCACTGTTGGTGAGGACAGCCCAAGTTGCTTTGTGAAAGCCAAGGATGCCCCATCACAGGCAGCCAATGACACGCCCTGTAAACCACGACACGCCCTGTAAACCATGACACGCCCCATAAATCATGACACGCCCCATAAACCACAACACGCCCTGTAAACCACAACATGCCCTGTAAACCATGACACGCCCCATAAACCACGACACGCCCCGTAAACCACGACACGCCCTGAAAACGACGACACGCCCTGTAAACCACGACACGCCCCATAAACCATGACACGCCCCGTAAACCACGACACACCCCGTAAACCACGACACGCCCTGAAAACCAGGACACGCCCTGTAAACCATGACACGCCCTGTTAACCAGGACACGTCCTGTAAACCACAACATGCCCTGTAAACAACGACACGCCCTGTAAACAACAACATGCCCTGTAAACAACGACACGCCCTGTAAACCCTGAGATAGCATTGAAAAGCGGAAGGATCGAGTGCTCGCTGCACACTGCACATGCAACGCATACTTACAGAAGGTGAACTCAAAGTTAGTGCATAAAGTATATATATATGCTGACCCACGAAAAGCAAAAGGTGGCAAACATAAGGCCACTCGTGCAGCACCTTCCGATGAAACAGCCCCTAAATACAGCCATCTTGCCACACTCATCGCTGAGGCCATTTCTCAAGACCAGGAGGTGCTACAGGAGATACAGGCGCTGCTGTCTCCCCCTGCTAAGGCCACACAAAAGCCTGACGGTACGACTACAACAGCATCCGTTTCCGAGACTGGTAGTGTCAGTCAGGAGACAGAGACCGATGATGTGGCCTCCTATCTTTGTCAAACTTTGGTGACAGTCCGTCAACTAGTATCACTGGTGGCATTAGTTTTGGTGTATTTTTAACAGTGCATCCGCCTCTGGACCAAAGTACCATCAATAAGATTGTAAATGGTGAATATGTAGATTTTGCTTCCCTCATTTTTAAGGACAAACATCAGGAAACAACAACCATACACAAAACACAATCGTCTACCATAACATCAACACACAAAGCCAGTCGAAAACAAATTAACAACATTAACCAATGGAATGAGGCGTTTCAGATCTATGTTGACATCTACACCACAAAATTCCAAACTTGGGATGTTTGTGGGATTAACTGTAGTTTGAAACTAGATGTTTTAATCTGTGTGACTACATGTTGTCTGAGACAGAATAAGAACAAAATACAGTGTTATCTATATTAAACAAGATATGTGTTTGTCAGAAACACTATGTCCCCTTCTGCGCCGCTTTGAAGCTATATATTTGACATTTGACCTTGAAGGATGACCTTGACCTTTCACCACTCAAAATGTGCAGCTCCATGAGATACACAGGCATGCCAAATATGAAGTTGCTATCATCAATATTGCAAAAGTTATGGCAAAATGTTTAAGTTGGAGCAAACAAACACACAAACCAACCAACCAACAGACAGAGCAAAAACAATATGTCCGCCACTATAGTGGTGGGGGACATAAAAATTATCAAGTAACACCTAGAGTGGGGCCAATTTTGACACCAGGGGCATGGTAAGAACAAACTTAGAAGAGGATCACTACAGGATGTTGCAAAGCAAATATTTAACACCTGAACCTTGCAGATTCAGACACAAAAAAAAATTTACAATGAATTATAAGACAGAACAACAGTTAAAGGAACCACAGGTCTTCAGTGAAGGTCTTTGTAGTTATGTCCCTTGGTTACATTATTTTCCGTAAAGCCTTTGGCTTTACATGTATCAATAGCATGTCTGTCAGACGCTGCGCATACGGCCCGCAATTATAAAGATCCGGAAAATACACCATGCACTACGCTCCGCACAGTACACATCGAAGAACCCGGATAATCATTGTCTTTTCGGCGCTTGAAGCGAGAGCACGATTTTATCGGTGAGTTTCACATGGGCCGATATTTTTTAAATTATATTGGCTCCAACCTAGGACGTAGTCCAGGTATTTGTTGATTTTATTATTACAGAAAGTTTCCGTTTTTACAGTTCTTTGCTGTTATTTATGTGTTAATTGTAACTCTGGTTAAAATTAAAATGAGCCAGTCCGAGAACGAAGTTCTCGAGTACACTGCAAATGTTCTGTTCTCATCTTCGGAAAGCGAAGGTGAGTTTTCGGGGTTCGAGGCAGATAGCGCCGAACCAAAACAGTGCCAACAACGAAAGCTTAAATCGGTTGTTAAGCGAGTACATAAAAGTTCGACACGAACTGACGCAAATAATAATTCTAAAAATGACTCAAAACAGACAAAGGGAAAGCAAAAAGCCACAAAGAAAACAACCCCTAAGTCAACAAGTGTAGGCTTATTTGATTTAGATAATTTGTCTGCCAATGATATTGATGTACTGAGAAAAAAGCTGGGCATTTTTGATATGCCAGTAGAGGAAGTGTATGATGACTTTGAGGGTTTTGACCCCCAGAATGCCCCAAATTTGAGAATAGAGGTTGAAAATGAAAATGAATTTACAGATTCAGATGCAAATGATTCTATAGGTGCACGAAAATATGCCCAAGACTCTAGCAATAACATGACATCTAAGTTGAAAAATAGTCTTTTTGACGATTCTGATCAGGTTGAAGATCGATCAGACTGGAAATTGCCCAAGATTAAAACAAAAGTTAAAGGACCAGCTATTACACAATCTTTGGCTGACTTAATTAGTGTGGCTTGTACATCACAGTGTGACATTGAATCTGTTTCAGAGAAGTATCATGTTCCTGAAAATTGTGAGAAATTAAATCCTCCCACTGTTAACAATGAGATATGGAAAATTTTAGACAAAAGAACACGTACTTATGATCGTCTTTTCCAAGACATACAATCACTACTTTCATCAGGCATTGTCCCAATTCTGAAATTGGTCCAAGTGCTTAAGCAGTCATTGATGACCAATGAAGAGGCTAAAGAGTTAATCTCTGACTCTCTGACATTATTGGGTCAAGCCCAGTTCAATTTGAGTGTCCGTAGGCGATATCTTCTTAAACCTAATCTAGACCAGAAATACAAAAATTTGTGTAGCATAAACATGCCTGTGACAACCCAACTGTTTGGGGACGACATTGCCAAGGAAGTGAAGAATTGCGAGACCAGTCTTAATCTTGGAAAGATGAGACCGCAGCAAAGTTTTCAGCCCAATTTCTTTCCGAGGGGAGGATTCCGTGGAAGGTTTCCACGTAATTTCAATAGAGGTCGTGGCAATGTAAGATACATGCCATATGGACAGGCACCTGCCTTCAATCCTCGAGGATTTAGAGGACCCATGAGAGGAGGACCTAGAGGCGGTAGAGGTTTTAAACCCTCGGCAACTGTATCAGCCCCAAACGAGGGCAATTAGGAGTGGTAGGTAGACTCAAACACTGTTATAAGTCCTGGGAATTTTTTACCAGTGATCAATGGATTTTGAATAATATAAAAGGCTATGTCCTGGAATTTGAGTCAAAACCTTTTCAAACAGTTATTCCAAATGAAATCTCTTTTAATGAATCAGAAATTCAGATTATTGATCAAGAGGTGGATGATTTATTGAAAAAAGGAGCTATTGTCGGTTCTGAGTGGGAGCCAGACCAGTTTATTTCAAATATATTTGTGGTCAAAAAACCTAATGGAAAATTTAGACCAATTATAAACCTCAAAAGGTTAAATAATTTTGTTCATTATGAACATTTTAAACAAGAGCATTTTAAGATAGTGCTTGAATTAATTCAAGAAAATGATTTCTTTTGTTCTGTGGATTTACAAGATGCTTATTTTTCGGTTCCTATTCATCCAGATTATCAAAAATATTTGAAATTTACATGGAAAGGAGTTTTATATGCATTTGTTTGCCTGCCGTTTGGGTATAGTGCAGCACCCAGAGTATTTACAAAGTTGTTAAAACCAGTTTATGCATGGTTTAGGTCCCAATGTATTAGATGTGCTTACTATATTGATGATTCTATTAATATGAGTTTAGACAGACATATATGTTTACAGAATGCTGAAACAATTTGTTCCACATTACAGTCTCTTGGTTATGTGGTAAATCCCACTAAGTCAGTTCTAGTGCCAACACAAAGGATTGTGTTCTTTGGTTTTATAATAGATTCCGTTCAGTTTATGATATTCCTTACAGAGGAGAAAATAGAAAAAATTATTCTTAAAGCTCGAAGACTTTTGTCTAGTAGAAGAGTAATAGTTAGAGACCTGGCATCGTTTATAGGTCTTTTAGTTAATGCTTTTTATGCAGTTCTAGAGGCTCCTTTGCATTATAGACAACTTGAACGTTTAAAATTAGAAGGACTTGGAAATAATAACAGTTTTGATAATGAAATAATGTTAAATGGGAGAGTTATTCAAGACTTGCATTGGTGGATTGGGAATGTTAATTGTAAAAATGGTAAAAGGATTAGACCTAAGAAAGTCAGTTTCATTTGTCAAACTGATGCATCTTTATTAGGTTGGAGTTGTGTTGACAACGAATCTGGTAGATTTGTTAATGCTGAATGGACGAAAAAAGATTCCGAATATCATATTAATTTTTTGGAGCTTAAAGCGATTTTTCTTGGGTTACAGTCCAGGGCTTTTTTTCCTGACTTTGTGAAGCGGCCCTGGCCCCTCACTTTGTGAAAAAATGAGTCGCGAACATGTCAAAATTGTAAAAAATTGAGTCGCAAACTTTTTAAAATTGTGAAAAAACGAGTCGCAAACTTCTTAAAATTGTGAAATTCAAAGTTCAATGCATTAGTATAGTTAAAGCATGTTAAACACTTGAATATTATCAAAATTTCATTTCCTTAAGTAATGCAATAAAGGCATATTTTCCTTCTATGAATACTGTATTTGATACAATAACAACACATATACATATATCTGATTTGCAAAACATTCATGTACCAAATGCAACTAAAATACCTGGTCCCAACAATTCTTTACCACAGGAATAACATTTATAAACATAGAACATTTCAAGGGCACATAACTCAGACATGTTCTGGACTTTACAGCTTTAGAACTCTGTTCTTTTTACTCTTGAAAATGTCAATAATTCTCTCAAAATCTGAAGAGGAAAATTCCTTCTTCATGATAATTTTCATGTTCTGTCAGCCTGACCCTCGCCAGTGTATGATGATCTCCCTGGGAGGTTGTCATTTGATCTGAAACATTAGGTATACATTGAAAAACAGTACTTTTGTAAGAAATGTAAACAAGTTATTTTATTTTTCACATTTTTTCACAAAGCATAAATAGACTACATACAAAGTTTGAATCATGAATATGTGTCATGAATATGCATTTAAATGAAAAAAATATATATGAAAAAACCACATTATTACATGTACTTTAACCAAGATTTCCAATCGTAAACAGATACGAATAACAAGTCTCGGTCATCAATACTAGGGGCCGTTTTGACTAGGGGCCGTTTTGACTAGCTTCCATCATGATCAATACATAAGCCGCGGCAGATACTTTCACTTTTATCAAATGACTTTCCTTATAATGTTATCAATGTGCATGTTTCAAATCTTACCCTTCTGTAGAAAGCTTTTGTTTCTTTACTGTTATCCCAAATTTAAATAAATCGGGATTATTTGCGTTTTTTTTTATTTTCTTCGTGTAGTAGAGAGCGTTCGGCGTCGCCATTTTTTATAGTGACGTTGCTGGGCAGAGCTTTTACTATTTACGCCGGTTTCACCGGTTACACAACACTTTAAAATCGATTAAAACAAACAAACATCGGTAACGCGAGTCGACAGTTTTTCGCGAATTCGGAATTAAAAACGAGGTTATGAAACTTATATTTCTGTTCCGAAATGGCCGTTTTTGACAGTTTTGAGCACAAAAAGTCCGTTTTTCACGATTTAAAACGGCCGTTTTTGTAAATATTCACGGCCATGTCAGGTTTGTGAATTGGCCGTGTCAAAATTGTGAAATGTCCGTCAACGGCCAATCGCAAAGAAGGAAAAAAAGCCCTGCAGTCATTATATTATAAAACCAATGATTGTCATATAAGAGTTTTTTCTGATAATGTATCTGCAGTGACCTATGTTAATGATATGGGAGGAATGACTTCTCAAAAAATGGATGGTTTAGCAGCAGAAATTTGGCAGTGGTGTTTAAAAAATAATAATTATCTTTCAGCTGCCTATGTGAAAGGATCAGAGAATAATGTTGCTGATTTTTATTCTCGATATTTTAATAAATCATCAGAATGGATGTTGAAACAAGAGATTTTTGAAAGAATTTGTTCAGAGTATTTTATACCTGATATTGATCTCTTTGCATCAAGCCTTAATTGTAAATGTAATAAGTTTGTTTCTTGGGTTCCTGAACCTCAAGCTTATTTCAATGATGCTTTTTCAATTTCATGGTCAGTTTTTGAACCATATTTGTTTCCGCCATTTGCCTTAATTGGTAAGGTACTGAACAAACTAGTACAAGATAATGTTAAACGAGCTATATTGATTATTCCATTATGGAGATCTCAATTTTGGTTCCCAAATGTTATTGATTTATTGATATCAATTCCTGTTAGATTACCTCGTCACAAGGATTTGTTGACCGACCCAGAGGATGGAACATCACATCCACTATCCAAAAGTATGGACTTGGTCGCAGTGCAGCTATCAGCCGACATTTGCTTGTGCAAGGAGTTCCTTCAGGAGCAGTCTCAGTTATCCTTAACTCATGGAAATCAGGAACAGAAAAACAGTATAGTTTGTCATGGCGTAAGTGGTGTATTTGGAATCAAGAACGAGGTAAAAATCCCATTAAAACCTCTGAGACGCAGGTAATAGCTTATTTATTTTACCTGTTAAAAAACAATAAGTCTTATTCAGTGCTGAACACACATAAAGCAATGCTTTTGCAGACTTTAAATATTTTAGGCAATAAATGGTGTGAATCTCCAACATTAATTAGTAGGTTTATGAGAGGTGTAGCTATTATGAAACCTGTGGTTCCAAGGTACAAATTTACATGGGACGTGTCTTGTGTTTTGCAACTATTAAAGTCGCTTATGCCTTTGAAACAGTTATCTTTGAAAACATTAACGCTAAAGTTAGTTGGTTTGGTGGCTTTGGCTGCTGCCCCTCGTGCACAAACTATTGTGTCCTTGAATATTGATTGTGTTAAAATTGATTATACTACTTGTGAAGCGGTGTTTTATTTCAAAAATTTGTTGAAAACTACGCCAGTGGGTAAAAAACAAAGTTTTTATTTAAAATTGCAGCACTTTCAGGAAGAAAGTTTATGTGTGTTTCATACCTTAATTCATTATATGAAAAGAACTAAGCATCTTAGACTTTCATCTCAGTTGTTTGTGTCTTATGTTTCTTATAAAGAAGTGTCTACAAGTACTATTGCACGATGGTTGAAGGATGTTTTAGTTATGTCAGGTATTGATGTGGCTATTTTTAAGCCACATTCATTCAGATCAGCAGCAGTTTCTGCTGCAGTTAAAGGAAATTGTTCCATTAATAATATCCTTAAAACGGCAGGGTGGAATACTGATTCCAATTTCTACAAGTTTTATTATAGAGACATTGTTGAAAGGTCTGATGTACCATTTGTTCAGGCAGTTTTTTCGCAGGTTTAATTGTATCATTAAACTTAGTGTTTTTTCATATGTTATATGTTAAAATATACATGTATACATATACAAAGTGAAGGTTTATTTAACCGTATTGTTTTCATTTGTTGACGTTTCAGGTATTTGTATGAACAGTCACAAATGTTTTTCTATTACCTTTGTATTCTGTCATATATGGTTGGGGTATGGAATGCCTATTATCATATTGTATACCTATTGTGTATTATTTTGTTAACATGTTGAAATAATACAATCTAGACAGGAAAGGAACTTAAGAATTGGTTTTATATCTGTGTCCTGCTAGATTTGTTGTCAGTCTTTAAAGATGCTATTGATACATGTAAAGCCAAAGGCTTTACGGAAAATAATGTCCTCTCATCCAAGCGTTTGTGACGGATGAGGGTCATTATTAGAAGTAAAGCCGGAGGCTGAGCATGTATCAACCCACCCCTGTTGTTGTATAAGGGTCATATGGAAGTGTTATTCTTCTTTTTCACCCTCCCAGGTTGACATTTACTGACAACAAATAACTTTTAAACAATGATTATCCGGGTTCTTCGATGTGTACTGTGCGGAGCGTAGTGCATGGTGTATTTTCCGGATCTTTATAATTGCGGGCCGTATGCGCAGCGTCTGACAGACATGCTATTGATACATGCTCAGCCTCCGGCTTTACTTCTAATAATGACCCTCATCCGTCACAAACGCTTGGATGAGGGGACATTTTCTCAGTGCAAACTACCTCTACAAGTCACTCTAATCAGGGAGACATTTAAAGCCCATTATTCCAATACACTTTCTGGAAACTGATTCGTGCACGATGCCCAAAATGATGAGTATATAATATACAATGCAATTTGTTTCAGAATCAATCAAGTGTTTAATTGTAAATTTGCAGAATTGTCTCATTCAAAGCATTTGTTTTGTTGTTTTGTTAAGAAATTATAATGAACAAACAAGTTTTGTATAAATTCAATTTTTTTTTATTAAGAGGGACTATAAAGTGAATTGGTGAAGTGTTTAGCAACTTGCGTGTGCTACTGCTAAAACAAGGACAGAAGGCAGAAATGGAAATGCTCAGGAGCAGGTCAAGGCTGTCCTGAAAGCCGAGACAGAGGCACCCCAATGAAAAACTGGAAAACAAAGGATTAGGAGATGTGTGTAGGCAGAGTGAACGACGGAATACAACGAGACATTCAGGTCACGATTAAAAGCCACAACATTTTGGATGCATTGGAACTTCAGTGCCTCAGTTTCGTTTTGTGAAGTTTTGCTTGTGTCTGTTTGCGTATGTGCATGTGTGTGATCTCATGTCGGATTTTAAAATATGTAAACCATTTGAATGGTTTGCATACCTTTACGGATTCTCTTGAAGAATGAAGAGCAATCTTGACAGAAAATGCTGGCTATAATCAGTTTGTGATATCTTCAGTTGGAAACAAAATCAATAATGAAACAAATTTGGGCCAGGGAAGATAAAAAAAATGGACAAATCAGCTGTCATGTTTAAACATGTAAAGCATGCGTCGACCAGCAGCAGAATTGCGATGTCTTCAATTCATCATTCGGTGTTTCCAAAGACCCACATAACGTTTATCAGATATGTCGAAAATTTTGTGGATTATGCAACGAAGGTACGTATCTGAATACATATAAAAAATTTAGTAGAAGGTCGTATTATAACGACTGATATGTTTCAAATATGGGCTTGTTTAACAATGATTATAGATCTCGTTTATACAAGCCGCAACTAGGACTACCTACTACTTAAAAAACAATATACCCCCTATCATTCGATATGGGGGCATACAAATAAGCAAAAGAAACAAATATGTGCACTGAAACCAATTTTGTTTGTATGGCTTATCTATCAGTGTCACTTGCTGTTCAGACAATGGGGAATATATATATCTAAATAATCGCCTGAGTGGAAATTAAGTGATACTGGTTGAAGAAACAGAATGTAATTTTATCCACTTGCACAAGAGTGAAAATAATGAAACAACTACAATGACTTCCAAATATGAGAGTTCAATTCATAGAGCATTAGATTTGTTATTTTGCCTTTTCTTGTTTCACTTATCAGGGAGATGACAGAAACCAGTGTCATTTAGTGCAAAGTTGATATAAACATTGGACATCGCACCACAAATGACAATTACAAAAGCTCATCTTGAAAACTTAGTGCTCAGGTAAAGTAAAATAGCAGACTCTGAAAATGATGTCAACATTCCCCACTCACTTCAAAATAAAGGGAAAATGAAAAACAAAGAATTTATTTTATTTGTTTGCTCCTGATTTTAGCGCATACACAATGCAGTACGGAGGTGTGCTGTGAGTCCCACAGGGGACAAGCTGTACATTACCAGCCCATACCAGCACAAGCTCCTTACTCTGGCCAGGGATGGACCCAGCACTAGAATACCCAACTGGTCTACATGTGACTCCTGCAGACCATTATCTACCATTATCTCATACATGAAGATATCTACCATAATCTCATCAACACACCTGGTCAGCACACCTGAAAACACATGAAAAAAAGAATTCTCTGAATGGGTGAAGCTATTTTATATAAGGGTTCAGACTTGTTCAGTAATCACTGTTGGTGAGGACAGCCCAAGTTGCTTTGTGAAAGCCAAGGATGCCCCATCACAGGCAGCCAATGACACGCCCTGTAAACCACGACACGCCCTGTAAACCATGACACACCCCATAAACCACGACACGCCCCGTAAACCACAACACGCCCTGTAAACCACGACACGCCCTGAAAACCACGACACGCCCTGTAAACCATGACACGCCCTGTTAACCACGACACACCCTGTAAACCACAACATGCCCTGTAAACAACAACACGCCCTGTAAACAACAACATGCCCTGTAAACAACGACACGCCCTGTAAACAACGACACGCCCTGTAAACCCTGAGAAAGCATTGAAAAGCGGAGGGATCGAGTGCTCGCTGCACACTGCACATGCAACGCATACTTACAGAAGGTGAACTCACAGTTAGTGCATAAAGTATATATATATATGCTGACCCACGAATAGCAAAAGGTGGCAAACATAAGGCCACTCGTGCAGCACCTTCTGACAAAACAGCCCTTAAATACAGCCATCTTGCCACACTCATCGCTGAGGCCATTTCTCAAGACCAGGAGGTGCTACAGGAGATACAGGCGCTGCTGTCTCCCCTTGCTAAGGCCACACAAAAGCCTGACGGTACGACTACAACAGCATCCGTCTCTGAGACTGGTAGTGTCAGTCAGGAGACGGAGACCGATGATGTGGCGTCCTATCTTTGTCAAACGTTGGTGACAGTCCGTCAACTAGTATCGCTGGTGACATTAGTTTAGGTGTATTTTCAACAGTGCATCCGCCTCTGGACCAAAGTACCATCAATAAGATTGTAAATGGTGAATATGTAGATTTTGCTTCCCTCATTTTTAAGGACAAACATCAGGAAACAACAACCATACACAAAACGCAATCGTCTACCATAACATCAACACACAAAGCCAGTTGAAAACAAATTAACAACATTAACCAATGGAATGAGGCTTTTCAGATCTATGTTGACATCTACACCACAAAATACCAAACTTGGGATGTTTGTGGGATTAACTGTAGTTTGAAACTAGGTGTTTTAATCTGTGTGACTACATGTTGTCTGAGACAGAATTAGGACAAAATACAGTGTTATCTATATTAAACAAGATATGTGTTTGTCAGAAACACTATGTCCCCTTCTGTGCCGCTTTGAAGCTATATATTTGACATTTGACCTTGAAGGATGACCTTGACCTTTCACCACTCAAAATATGCAGCTCCATGAGATACACATGCATGCCAAATATGAAGTTACACATGCATGCCAAATATGAAGTTGCTATCATCAATATTGCAAAAGTTATGGCAAAATGTTTAAGTTGGAGCAAACAAACATACAAACCAACCAACCAACCAACAGACAGAGCAAAAACAATATGTCCGCCACTATAGTGGTAGGGGACATAAAAATTAACAAGTAACACCTAGAGTGGGGCCAATTTTGACACCAGGGGCATGATTAGAACAAACTTAGAAGAGGATCACCACAGGATGTTGCAAAGCAAATATTAAACACCGGAACCTTGCAGATTCAGAAAAAAAAAATTACAATGAATTATAAGATAGAACAACAGTTAAAGGAACCACAGGTCTTCAGTGAGGGTCTTTGTAGTTATGTCCCTTGGTTACATTTTCTCAGTGCAAACTACCTCTACAAGTCACTATAATCAGGGAGACATTTATTACCATTATTCCAATACACTTTCTGGAAACTGATTCGTGCGTGATGCCCAAAATGATGAGTATATAAAATACAATGCAATTTGTTTTAGAATCAATCAAGTGTTTAATTGTAAATTTGCAGAATTGTCTCATTCAAAGCATTTGTTTTGTTGTTTTGTTAAGAAATTATAATGAACAAACAAGTTTTGTATAAATTCAATTTTTTTTTTATTAAGAGGGACTATAAAGTGAATTGGTGAAGTGTTCAGCAACTTGCGCGTGCTACTGCTAAAACAAGGACAGAAGGCAGAAATGGAAATGCTCAGGAGCAGGTCAAGGCTGTCCTGAAAGCCGAGACAGGGGCACCCCAATGAAAAACTGGAAAACAAAGGATTACGTGTGTAGGCAAAGTGAACGACGGAATACAACGAGACATTCAGGTCACGATTATAAGCCACAACATTTTGGATGCATTGGAACTTCAGTGCCTCAGTTTCGTTTTGTGAAGTTTTGTGTGTGTCTGTTTGCGTATGTGCATGTGTGTGGTCTCATGTCGGATTTTAAAATATGTAAACCATTTGAATGGTTTGCATACCTTTGCGGATTCGCTTGAAGAATGAAGAGCAATCTTGACAGAAAATGCTGGCTATAATCAGTTTGTGATATCTTCAGTTGGAAACAAAATCAATAATGAAACAAATTTGGGCCAGGGAAGATCAAAAAGAAATGGACAAATCAGCTGTCATGTTTAATCATGTTAAGCATGCGTCGACCAGCAGCAGAACTGCAATGTCTTCAATTCATCATTCGGTGTTTGCAAAGACCAACATAACGCTTATCAGATATGTCGAACATTTTGTGGATTATGCAACTTAGGTACGTATCTGAATAGGCATAAGAAATTTAGTAGAAAGTCGTATTATAACGACTGATATGTTTCAAATATGGGCTTGTTTAAGAATGATGAGATCTTGTTTATACAAGCCGCAACTAGGACTACTACTTAAAAAACAATATACCCCCAATCATTCGATAATACAAATAAGCAAAAGAAACAAATATGTTACAAACCAATTTTGTTTGTATGGCTTATCTATCACTGTCATTTGCTGTTCAGACAATGGGGAATATATAAATCTAAATAATCGCCTGAGTGGAAATTAAGTGATACTGGTTGAAGAAATAGAATGTAATTTTATCCACTTGCACAAGAGTGAAAATAATGAAACAACTACAATGACTTCCAAATATGAGAGTTCAATTAATAGAGCATTAGATTTGTTATTTTGCCTTTTCTTGTTTCACTTATCAGGGAGATGACAGAAACCAGTGTCATTTAGTGCAAAGTTGATATAAACATTGGACATCGCACCACAAATGACAATTACAAAAGCTCATCTTGAAAACTTAGTGCTCAGGTGAAGTAAAATAGCAGACTCTGAAAATGAGGTCAACATTCCCCACTCACTTCAAAATAAAGGGAAAATGAAAAACAAAGAATTTATTTTATTTGTTTGCTCCTGATTTTAGCGCATACACAATGCAGTATGGAGGTGTGCTGTGAGTCCCACAGGGGACAAGCTGTACATTACCAGCCCCTCCCTACCTGCACAAGCTCTTCACCCTGGCCAGAGATGGACCCAGCACTAGAATACCCAACTGGTCTACATGTGACTCCTGCAGACCATTATCTACCATTATCTCATACATGAAGATATCTACCATAATCTCATCAACACACCTGGTCAGCACACTTGAGAACACATGAAAAAAAGAATTCTCTGAATGGGTGAAACTATTTTATATAAGGGTTCAGACTTGTTCAGTAATCACTGTTGGTGAGGACAGCCCAAGTTGCTTTGTGAAAGCCAAGGATGCCCCATCACAGGCAGCCAACGACACGCCCTGTAAACCACGACACGCCCTGTAAACCATGACATGCCCCATTAACCACGACACGCCCCATAAACCACGACACGCCCTGTAAACCAAAACACGCCCTGTAAACCACGACACGCCCTGAAAACCACGAAACGCCCTGTAAACCATGACACGCCCTGTTAACCACGACACACCCTGTAAACCACAACATGCCCTGTAAACAACGACACGCCCTGTAAACAACAACATGCCCTGTAAACAATGGCACGCCCTGTAAACAACGACAGGCCCTGTAAACCCTGAGATAGCATTGAAAAGCGGAAGGATCGAGTGCTCGCTGCACACTGCACATGCAACGCATACTTACAGAAGGTGAACTCACAGTTAGTGCATAAAGTATATATATATGCTGACCCATGAATAGCAAAAGGTGGCAAACATAAGGCCACTCGTGCAGCACCTTCCGACGAAACAGCCCCTAAAAAAAACCGTCTTGCCACACTCATCGCTGAGGCCATTTTTCAAGACCAGGAGGTGCTACAGGAGATACAGGCGCTGCTGTCTCCCCCTGCTAAGGCCACACAAAAGCCTGACGGTACGACTACAACAGCATCCGTTTCCGAGACTGGTAGTGTCAGTCAGGAGACGGAGACCGATGATGTGGCGTCCTATCTTTGTCAAACTTTGGTGACAGTCCGTCAACTAGTATCGCTGGTGACATTAGGTTAGGTGTATTTTCAACAGTGCATCCGCCTCTGGACCAAAGTACCATCAATAAGATTGTAAATGGTGAATATGTAGATTTTGCTTCCCACATATTTAAGGACCAACATCAGGAAACAACAACCATACACAAAACGCAATCGTCTACCATAACATCAACACACAAAGCCAATCGAAAACAAATTAACAACATTAACCAATGGAATGAGGCCTTTCAGATCTATGTTGACATCTACACCACAAAATACCAAACTAATTCCAATCAACTTTTCAGATACATGACGACCATCCAAAAACACCGGCTCCTGATTGACGTACAATGAAGAGTTTCGACGTCTCAGGGCGGCGTGTCCCTCCATCCCATGGGGAACTGTTCACATTGAGACTTTCCTTTTCAGTACAACATTGGGTAACAGTCAGTCCTTTCCGACCAGCGCCCTGTCATCTTCAGGATTCCGGTTTTTCCTGAACTGGCAAAACAACTCTCCCTTCTACAGGAAAGGCTTCTGTTGGGATTTCCAACAATTGGGTTCATGTGAACGACCATGGTGCAAACAATTGCACCGATGCGGAAGTTGCAAAGGCCAACATGGTGCATTCCATGCTATACACCGATTAACAGTTTTGAACTGTGCATGCGCATAACCGGTTTTACAGACCGCCTAATATTTCTGCGAGTAAAAAAATATGGCATCAACGTGCTTTGTAAACAAATGTTCCAACGGTTAATATTGGCAAAATAAGTGGAAACAAGAAACGAGTCCACACAACACCGATACCCCCAAATGTAACTTTGTCACTACATAAAAGCATAACTGAGTAAATGTTTTTATTTTATTAAACTATTAGTTTGCTGCCTAACAGGTGTTCAATATTTATGTTGTTGTTTGTTACATAATTATGCCATCTGCTGCAGTTTGTAGATGTTTTTTACTGCCATGTTTGAACTCGGCCTATAGATCATCTAGATAAAACTTGTGACCAAGTTTGGTGAAGATCGGATGAAAACTACATGTACTTAAATTAGATAGTGGACACCATGCTGCATGAACGAACTAAATGACCCCGTGACCTAGTTTTTGACCCAGCATGACCCATGTTCGAACTTGGCGTAGACATTATCTAGATACAACTTTTGATCAAGTTTGGGGATGATTGGATGACAATTTCTTGAATTAGAGAGCGGACACCATGCTTAATGTTTGAAACGCACTAAGTGAGCCCGTGACCTAGTTTTTGGCCCGGCATGACCCATGTTCAAACTTGGCCTAGACATTATCTAGATTCAACTTTTGACCAAGTTTGGTGAAGATCGGATGAGAACTACTTGCATTAGAGAGCGGACATGAAAAGTGTGACAGACGGACAGACAGACAGACTGACCGAACGATCGACAATGCGAAAACTATATCCTGCCCGTTGAATGCATACAAAACAACTCGGTGATGCGTGCGGTTGCTTACACAAAGAAAAAGCCTGTACATGCCAACCACCATTTAGGTATTTAATGAATTATTTATTGTAGATAAAACGCTAGTAAACTGGTCAATCGTTGCACCGCGTTTTCGGGTAATTTTTAGTTGAATACCTGGAACATGATAGTAGAAATCGGACGGGTCTACGAATAATTACAATAATACCCCAAAGATTGATAAACGCTGGAAAAACTGCCTTCTTTTCTTCATAGGACGGCATATAAACTATCCAGTACATTTTTGTACGGAAAATAACCAGTCTAAAAAATACGCCCGTAAGAATTGCGTTTAGTGAATACGCCCGTAAGAATTGCGTTTAGTGAATACGCCCGTAAGAATTGCGTTTAGTGAATACGCCCGTAAGAATTGCGTTTAGTGAATACGCCCGTAAGAATTGCGTTTAGTGAATACGCCCGTAAGAATTGCGTTTAGTGAATACGCCCGTAAGAATTGCGTTTAGTGAATACGCCCGTAAGAATTGCGTTTAGTGAATACGCCCGTAAGAATTGCGTTTAGTGAATACGCCCGTAAGAATTGCGTTTAGTGAATACGCCCGTAAGAATTGCGTTTAGTGAATACGCCCGTAAGAATTGCGTTTAGTGAATACGCCCGTAAGAATTGCGTTTAGTGAATACGCCCGTAAGAATTGCGTTTAGTGAACCTAGAAGCTTCATCTTCAACTACAACAACCAGCAATCTAAATGTGCAATCAATTACCAGTAATCAAGTGTCACAGTTAAGGGCTGCAACTCAATCATTATTTGCCCCTTATTCAACATCCAGAGGGCAAGGAAGGGGACTGCCATGTAGTCCCAGGGCTACATTCTGGTCACACCGGTTATGTGTTGGAAAGTTGCAGTCAGGTTTGTTAAATTGTGTTCAAATTATTGTGTTTTTTTCTATACACATGCTATATTTTCTATTCAGAGTTTTTAGATTCAGAGAGTCCCATATATATTTTTCATTTTACTAATACTATTAGTCTGGTGCTGTTGCAAAGGCACAAGTTTTTTTTCTCACCATTATGGGAATATGACCCATACCCGTGATATTAGGAATTTTAGGGTTCGTTGGGAAAATAGTACAATTGTTAGACTAATATAATTAGGGTTAGGGTTAGGGAAAGATCTAAAATTTCAAAAGGTACATGGTGCTGCTAAAAAGGAGCAGGGTGGAAATTTGGGCCAGAAAATGAAATGTTCTTATAATTTGCTATATCTAGGGTACTCATTAAGTCAAATGCATGCAATTAAATGTCAATTTCTTATGTAGGCCTACTGGTCCTAATGGCAATAATAAACATATTTAGTTTAATGAAGATAATAAAACAAAAGGAACTAATTCAGCTTATTCAGTATAGTAGTCAAAATGTTTCGGATGTTTTCTCTTTTTTCCGAAAAGTAATTTATTCAACATACGGAAAATAAACGTGCGCCACCTGCTGTCATAATTTGGTAACTTGCATTCTGCTTAGTTGCATTCTGCTTACTGCCTGTTGCTAACGGCCGTTGTTAATGACGCTTAGTGGCAAAACCGATTATGACTGGTTTCAGGAATAATGAACACACAAACATTGGATAGTCACCAAGCATGTTGAAACAATCCGCAAGACAGTATAACCGAAAAGACAACAAGCATGTTGGAATTGTCATGAAGCATATTAGAACAAGCAAATTGATTGAATTGAAATACCCCGCCAATATGCTTCTCGTGTTATATTTGACACTCAGCTAAAAAAGCTTTTTTTTTAAGATACAAAGGGCCATAACTCCGTTATTAACAGATGGCGTACAATGCCATTTGGCATGCATCATCCTCTTATCCATATATATACTCATACCAAGTTTCAATGAAATCCACCAAAGCACTTCCAAGATATGGCTCCAGACACAAAAGTACTGGAAGGACGGACGGAAAGACAGACGGACAGAAAGACAGACGGACGGACAACTCCAAAACAATATCCCTCCGCCTATGGCGGGGGATAATAAACATCAGGCATAATGTAAATATTCACAATGATTGATGTAATGTTGCAACAATCATAAAGTATACACGAATAGACAATAAGCATGTTGGAATTGTTATTAGAATAAAAATCAGTCATAATTTTTACCAAAATACCGTTCCATAGATTCATGTGAGATGCCAGAATGATGTATGGAATTTGTTTCAGAATTGATCAAGAGTTTTATTGTAAATGTGCAGAATTGTTTCATTCATAGTATTTGTTTTGTTAAGAAATTATAATAAACAAACAAGTTTTATATTAACTCATTTTTTTCATTTAGAAAGGAAAGGACTATGAAGTGAATTGGGGAAGTGTTTAGCAACTTGCGCGTGCTATTGCTAAAACAAAGGGACAAAAGACAGAAATGGAAAAGCTCAGGAGCAGGTCAAGGCTGTCCTGAAAGCCGAGACAGCCCCAATGAAAAACTGGAAAACAAAGGATTAGGAGATGTGTGTAGGAGGGTATACAATGAGACATTCAGGTCACAATAAAAAGCCAATACATTTTGGATGTATTGGAACATCAGTACATCAGTTTCATTTTGTAAAGTTTTGCGTGTGTCTGTTTGCGTATGTGCATGTGTGTGGTCTCATGTCGGATTTTAAAATATGTAAACCATTTGAATGGTTTGCATGACTTTATGGATTCTCTTGAAGAATGAAGAGGCATCTTGACAGAAATTGCTGGCTATAATCAATTTGTGATATCTTCATTTGGAAACAAAATCAATTGAGAAACAAATTAGGGCCACGGAATATCAAAAAGAGTTGGACTTAACAGCTGTCATGTGTAATCATGTAAACAATGCATTGACCAGCAGCAGAACTGCGATGTATTCAATTCAACATTCGGCGTTTGCAAAGACCCACATAACGCTTATCAGATATGCCGAAAGTTTTGTGGATTATGCAACGTATGTACGTATATGAATACCCATAAGCAATTTAATAGAAAGTCGTATTATAACGACTGATATGTTTAAAATATAAAGTTTTGCGTGTGTCTGTTTGCATGTGTGCGTGTGTGTGGTGTCAGGTCGGTTTTTAAAATATGTATAACATATGAATGGTTTGCATGACTTCATCCATTTTCTTGAAGAATGAGGAGGCATCTTAAAAGATATTGCTGGCTATTATTAATTTGTGATATCTTCATTTGGAAACAAAATCAATTTAGAAACAAATTTGGGCCAGGGAAGATCAAAAAGAAATGGACTTAACAGCTGTCATGTTTAATCATGTAAAGCATGCGTCAACTAGCAGAAAAACTGCGATGTCTTCAATTCATCATTCGGCGTTTGCAAGGAACCTCATAACGCCTATCAGATCTGTCGAAAGTTTTGTGGATTATGCAACGTAGGTACGTATCTGAATACGCATAAGAAATTTAGTAGAAAGTCGTATTATAACGACTGATATGTTTCAAATATAGGCTTGTTTAAGAATTATAAGATCTTGTTTAAAGAAGTCACAACTAGGACTACTACTTAATAAGAAAGTTTACATCATATTTAACAGTAAGCAATATGTGTTTATTACGCATCAAGTCTTGTTATTATGGTGATTCAAGTTGTTAATTCAACTGAAATTACACTCATTGTTTTTCAACCATTTGATTGAAACTCACATGATGTGTTTGTCTCTATGAACGATTAATCTTGCTTTATTTAACAGTGTGTATATGGCCCAGTTTATCCCATTTTATCCAGGCTTTGTGAAGTTGGGAGGAAATATTGAATTAACTGTCAGTGACATTCTTGGTCCATTGCTGACTTTATAATTCAATGTACAACGCGCACCTCAGTTTTGTAGTCCAGGGATTTGTCATGAGAATTTGAGATGGTCGAGATCTAATATATGTATCCCAGGAAAAACTACTTTTTGGAAAAACCCACTAATCTGCTGGTACAAATAAAGCTGACCTGTTTATAATCCTTTCAAAATCACACACTGTATCAACCGTTATGATTAAAAGTAAGCTGTAAGCTATCATTGGTCGATATAATGGACCAGCCTTGTTTGTACCAGGGTGATTAGTGGGTTTTTCTAAACTCGTGCTTTTCCCGGATAAGTCTATTAGCACAGTGTTTTAGCATCTTGTAGCAAAATAATATATTTTTCAGCCGAGGAACTCCAGCTCCCATTTACTTGCCGCTACCTATGGACTTCCAAATTCCTGACCCTGATGTATTCTTCAACAAACTCAAGTAACTTCAACCTAGTGCATGTGCACTACGTGCAATATATGATTGCTCCAGTAGTTTCAGGCCACCACTTAAGTGTGCAACTCCTACAGAGAAAGCTCAACAGTTTGTCCACGATCATGAATGCGCTCACAGTTCTTGTAACTGTTCAAACATATTTGTTCACTACACGTTAATGTACTCTTTTTTGGAGTGTGATGACATTGAGAAGTCCACAAGAGGTCAATCCAAGAATGATAATTGGCATAACATGAGAAAAGGTCTGTTGACTGCCTCAATTTTTCATAAAAAGGATCCGGAATAAACTGCCAATTCTGTACTATTTGGAATTAAATTTGATAATACATATGTTCCTGATCCTATTAATTTTGGATGTCGTTTTAAGGACAAAGCTCGTGACATGTTTATTAAGGCACACCGCTTTAAGCATCACCTTGGTAATCCCAAAGTTAGTGTTCCAGGATTGGTCATTTTAAAAGTTGATCCAAATCTTGCATTTTCCCCAGATGGTGTTGTACATTGCAAACTATGTGGACAATTTCTTTTGGAAATAAAATGCTTGTTCAAATATAAGCATTATTAAATTGAACTCGTATGTCATAACCATGGAGTGTAAATATGCCGGACACTGAAAGATCTTTTTCATTTAGATACATGTTGTTTTTATAGAGGTATACAGGCTTTTTCCGCTCCATTTTGGGAAAACGCCACACTGGAATTTTGGGAATTTCGCGTCGGTAAAACCCCCATTTTGGGAAAAAAATTAATCGCAAAATCGGCTCAATTGGGAAAAATTATCGCATGTAAATAGTGTTTCTTATATTTTAAAGAAGCCGTTAACTGGTAAATAACGACTATTTTGATAACTTATTATTAAAATTTTACAAAATATTATGAACATGTGTGATAAGTGCAGGTTTTTAAATCTGAATTTGGGGAAAAGGCCTGGCCTTTTTTAAGTGAAAAAAATCGCGCGAATCGCCGGATTTTGAGGAAAATAAGGAAAGTCTTAAATAATCATATTTTACAGTTTTTAAAACAAATTAAAGGCAACAGATAATTTAATTATGCAATACTTTCTATTTTCTACACCGGATCAGGTTAACTTATATATTTTAAAGTTAAAAAAAAAAAAAAATTTTTTTTTTTGGAATTGGGAATTTTTTTTTTCAATTGGGAAAAAACAACCAGATTTGCATTGGGAATGGGGCCAAATTTCGGACCCGTGGCATAGGGCGGAAAAAGCCTGGTATATTAAACATTTGTATGAGAATGTTTGGAACATTTTAAATTTCATTGACATTTATTATTTTTGTCATGAAATCTACAAACAACTTCATACCATAACATTTTTAACAGAAGTGCATTTTTGGTCACCATGTTTTTTTTCCCTCCTCCTACTGGACACTTATAGGAAAAAAAAAAAGGAAAATCATTTTATTAAAAATTCTGGCCTAAAGAAACCACAGCTCTTCAGTGATGGTCTTTGTAGTTATGTCCATTGGTGACATTGTCAGAGTGCGAACTACCTCTACAAGTCACTTTTTTTCAGGAAGACATTTATTACCAGTATTCTAATACACTTTCTGGAGTACTGATTTGTGCGTGATGCCCAAATGATTAGTATATATAATATACAATGCAATTTGTTTCAGAATAGATCAAGAGTTTTATTGTAAATTTGCAAAATTGTTGCATTCATAATATTTGTTTTATTAAGAAAATATAATAAACAAACAAGTTTTGTATTAATTGATTTTTTTTCCATTTAGATGGGAAAGAACTATGAAGTGAATTGGGGAGGATTTAGCAACTTGTGCATGCTACTTCTAAAACAAAAGGACAGAAGACAGAAATGGAAATGCTCAGGATGATCCTAGGCCTAATTATTCTTGAGTTATCATCCGGAAACCATTTTACTGTTTTGAGTCAATGTGACCTTGACCTTTGACCTAGTGACCTGAAAATTAATAGGGTCATCTGCAAGTCATGATCAATGTACCTATGAAGTTTCATGATCCTAGGCATAAGCATGCTTGAGTTATCATCCGGAAACCATTTTACTATTTCGAGTCACTTCGACCTTGACCTTTGACCTAGTGACCTGAAAATCAATAGGGGTAATCTGCGAGTCATGATCAATGTACCTATGAAGTTTCATGATCTTAGGCGTAAGCATTCTTGAGTTATCATCTGGAAACCATTTTACTATTTCAAGGCACTGTGACCTTGACCTTTGACATAGTGACATGAAAATCAATAGGGGTCATCTGCCAGTCATGATCAATGTACCTATGAAGTTTCATGATCCTAGGCATAAGCATTCTTGAGTTATCATCCGGAAACCATTTCACTATTTTGAGTCACTGTGACCTTGGCCTTAGACCTAGTTACCTAAAAATCATTAGGGGTCATCTGCCAGTCATGATCAATGTACCTATGAAGTTTCATGATCCTAGGCCTAAGCGTTCTTGAGTTATCATCCGGAAACCATCTGGTGGACCGACCGACGGACCGACAGTCATGTGCAAAACAATATACCCCCTCTTCTTCGAAGGGGGGCATAAAAAGCAGAAAACAAAGGATACAGAGATGTGTGTAGGCAGAGTGAACAAGAAAACAGAGAATCAGTCATGTGGAGACATTCAGGCACAATTACGATTGCCAGAACATTTTGGATGCATTGGAACTTAAGTGCGTCTTTTGTGCGTGTGCATTGTGTGGTCTCATGTCGGTTTTTTCAATATGTAAACCATTTGAATGGTTCGCATGAATTTACGGATTGTCTTGAAGAATGATGAGGCATCTTAAATCAAATTGCTGGCTATAATCAATTTGTGATATCTTAAATTGGAAACAAAATCAATTTAGAAACAAATGTGGGCTAGCATCACTGGAACATCTAAAAGAAATGGACTTAACAACTGTCATGTTTAATCATGTAAACAATGCGTTGACCAGCAGCAGAACTGCGATGTATTCAATTCGACATTCAGCGTTTGCAAAGACCCTCATAACGCTTATCAGATATGCCGAAAGTTTTGTGGATTATGCAACGTAGGTACGTATATGAATACCCATAAGCAATTTAATAGAAAGTCGTATTATAACGACTGATATGTTTAAAATATGGGCTTGTTTAAGAATTATAAGATCTTGTTTATAGAAGTCACAACTAGGACTACTACTTAATAAGAAAGTTTACATCATATTTAACAGTAAGCAATATGTGTTTATTACGCATCAAGTCTTGTTATTATGGCTCGATTGGTCATTGTCGGCTCGGGTACTACTTACATGTACCCTGGGTACTCTTAGGTATACTTACATGTACCCTGGGTACGGTAAATATACTAAAACGTACCCGGGAAATGTAACGCTAAATCGTTCGTTGTCGGCTATTTTTTTTTTAATCAATTATATTCACATTTATGTCAATTTTCTGCAAAATGGCCTCTGTATTATCGAAACTCATACTAAAAAAGCGTGTTGATGCAGTTTTTTTAAAGAGAAATTCGTTTAAGATAATCGGTAGCGCATTTTACGACATCGGATTTTGGGCTGGAATACAACTCGGGTACAGTCTAATATCGACCAGGTACAATAACGTATATTTACCGTACCCGGGGTACATGTAAGTATACTTAAGAGTACCCGGGGTACATGTAATTAGTACCCGAGCCGACAGTGACCAATCGAGCGTTGTTATGGTGATTCAAGTCATAAATTCAACTGAAATTACACTCATCGTTTTTAAACCATTTTATTGAAACTGACATGATGTTTTTGTCTCCAGATTTAACCTCTGAGAATAACTCTGTCATGTCCAATCCAAAATTTGCAGATGAGGTAAAGGCCATGAAGAAGGATATGGACAAACAGCAGATTTGTGGAAGACTGCCCATGCCCAGTTGGCAGGTGGAGTCCTTATTTAGAGCGATCATCAACAAACCATGTGTCAATGTTTCAAGCATATTTAACCGCCTTTACTGAGCCTTTGACAATTCTGACGATATTTCACACCTGAAAACAGCAATTTATAAATCAGCGGAACATGACACTTAATTGGAGGATATGGAATCTGTTCCAGACGCAACTGTTTCTGAAGTTTCTGATTCTGAAGTTAATGAATCAATCCACCATGTAGTGCAGTCTACAAAACGTTAAAATTAACAGCCCAGGAATGGAACAAGACATGAGACAATTTAAAAGATTATACACCAAGTATATGGAACCAATATCTGCCTACGTATATTTACCAACATCGGTTCAACTGAAAGGCATTTATAGCGAAATTCCAGATATTATGAAGCCTTTAGTTGAGGAGATGAAGATTGCTGATTTCCTCAGGATGGAATCACATTTGGAATCTAGTGAAAAGCATGAGATCGCAAATAGTCTCGACATCACTGAACAGCTTTGCTTAAAAGGTTTTATATATTAATGCAGCGCTTACTTTCTATGTATTTAAAAGACCTGAAAAGTATTAAAAATGCGAAAAGTTAGTTATAAAAAAAGATGATTTATATTGTCTACATAGTTTTGGAAACATTATTAATTGACACCATCTTTTAACAGCCAGTAATTTGAGAAAAATTGATGTAATTCTCTCATTACATTAAGTTTTCTTATAGCAATTCTATTGTTTCCATCCAGATTGGACATATTCTGTAACCACCTGTTTTGTTTTGTTATAGAATGAAGGTGATGCAAGTGTGGGGCCGGTCTCCGACAAGTATTTGTCATTCTTTCTCCAGTTATGATTGATGCGATACACTATCTGTTTCAGACAAGAAAAAACAACAACCCTTTTTTGTTTTGGAGGTAAACATATATAAATCTGTATAAGAAATTAATAGAACCACAAATGTTCTCTTTGTACGAAAATAAGATATGAAACAATAAACTTATTTTTTTAACAAGTGATTTACCTTTAGAAAAATGGGCAGCACATCTCTAGATGTCTGCGAGGCGATGCGGATTGTCACGGGAAGGTGTCCAGGACTGATCAATGCAAAACTGATCAGAACACGATCACTGAGAAAATATTTGGCAAAAACGTCTCGAGTAAGTTCGACGATTTGCTAAAAAGCATGAGAGTTAACTGAGTTGTTTTAACAACAAAACATTGTTCTCCACCGATTTGCTTTGTCAGACTGAACAAATGAGTGCTATATAGTAATCCTAATATACATTATTGCAGATTCTTGATATGACAGACTCAGAACTGAAAATCATAGCAGACCACATGGGTCATACATGTAATATTAACATACACACAGACCTGTACAGGCTGCAAAGCTCGACACTCGAGAAACAAAGGTCGCAAAAGTACTTATGGCGATGAAAAGCAGAAACATCCAAGGCTTCCCAGGGAGAACCCTCATTAAGACATTTCAGTTGATGGCAAAATAAATATAATTTGTAAATGCGAAATAAGGTTCAAGCATCTTCATTTTATTAAAATTAAATACTAATGATCAAATATATAATTTAATAATATTTAATTTGCTTTTAAGTATCAGCATGTTTGTTTTTAAATATCCAAATCCTGTTACCTATGATGGTTCGTGGGACAAAGAAGGTAAGTAGTGCTTTTACTTTAACTGAGCCTAAAAATATATTTATTTTACGCTGTGAAATGACACCTTCAATATCCTCGAGATAAGGTATATTTGTTGAACGCCGCCACTATGGCTTTGTTTAATGTTTGGTTTAATTGCTCACATTTCAAACAGCAAGAACCATTTGTATTTTCATGTTGATGTGGACATTAAAACTGGCAAGCGTTATTTGAAAATAACAACAATATATCTCTGATCAATTATGCAATTGATACTCAGTAAATAGCAAATGTATGAAAAGTGTTCAACTGAATTTATTTCCATGTTTACATTGAACTTTAAAAGAACATTTCCTGTTTAGTTTATCGCAACCCTGCCTAAATTAATCCATATATATTTGTTCTAATAATTATAATAAAATAACACAAGTACTGTTTTTAGATGGGCGCTTTAGCTCCCGTCTAAAGTGCTTAGTGTGAAATTCAGGTCGATACGGCCTAGGTATGATTAACCCAATACCCGTTGCGTATCCGCGCAAGAAAGAGTTGTATAATTTATGCAAGAGGTTTGAGTTCTTCAATTATGTGTATTCACAAATGGAAACATTATATTAATATCGTGTTACATTCAATATTTTCGAACGGTGTTTTATAGAAAAGAATCAATAAACAATGATTGTATTGTACGTGTCGCGGAGGAGATTGTTTATGAATGATTAAAATAGTTCACTTTCTGCTGCGTGTGCGTGACGTAGTATTTTCGCTCAGCTCATTCATAAATCTGAGGCTGGCGATAAACAAAGGGGAGTCCGTGTGAGAATAACGCAGTAGTATAAGGTTACGCTTGTTTATATTCACAGGTCTCAATTAATAATACGTTGACCACGAGTTCAACAATTATTACTGGGATACGATAGACAACATACAACAATGTTTCATTATCGCTGAAATTGTTAAAAAACATTTAAATATAACAATAATATTCTCTAAAAATGTAGTCTTGCTGTTTTGAAATAAGGTTTGGAATAATGTTTTCTAAATAACTTAATTCAAAACAAAAGTTTAATTATAGTGTTTTTTACTTGTTAGTCGCATATTTACCGCATTATAATGTGTGTTCTAATAGGCAAACCATACATTAGTAAAATTCAATCTGCCTTCTCACATAGAAGGAATGGGTCAATTAGGTGCTGCGTTTCCTTAGCTTACTTCAGTTAGAGGTCAATTATTTACGTAATAGCAATCACAAGGCTCCGACTTCAAAGGATTTGCGGAGCGTTCTTACATAATAAAAGTCGTAGTCGCATGGTATTTGCGTTTTGCGTCCTATTTGGTCACGTGGTTCTTTTTCCCGGTTGTTTTGGCATTCATGATATGAGGCTATTAATAGATGCGCCTGTCGATAAACAAAGGAAAGTTTACGGGTTATAACAACGCAATAGGTTACGCTCTCGCATACAACTCAATGACGTAGTGCAGGTCGTAAATTGAGAGATTCGGGAAAAAGTTGACGCTTATTTATATTCTCAATTAATAAAACGTTGAACATAAGTTCAACAATAACTTCAGCGATACGATAGACAAAAAAAAAGTTTCATTATTGCTAAACCCGAATATAACAAACAATTTATAATAATAATACGAATGCAATAGTAGAAGGTTAGTAGAAGGCTAAGCTTGTTTTATTCACAGTTCTAAATACATAGACAGTTGGATATGAGTTCATCAATTACTACAGGCATACTATAGGCAACCTCGAAAATGCTTTTTAATCGCTAAAACCGAAAACAACTTAATATATTATATTAAATATATTTATAACAATAAATGTCTTTTAAAAATGTAGTCGGCGTATACGCTGACTTTGAAATAAAATTTGCAATTTACTTTTCTAAATAATTAAAGACAATTAAACAAAAGTTAAACTATTGTGTTGTGTTTTTCACTTGTAAGCTGCATATTCACCGCATGAAATGTGTGTTAGCATTGTCAAACCACACATTAGTGTGAGTAAATAAAATATATACTACGGTAGAGCACTTCATATGTGTCCTCATATGCCTTGTTATGAGTATCTTTCTTCACTATCGAAATATATCGTATGTTTATATTTTATATAAACGCAGTTTTCTTTCGACACATTTAAATCACACGTCAATAGCGCCGTCATGCGAAAATGGGTCTTATGCGTTTCGGCAAGCGTTTGTTAAACCCAACATGTGCTTTTGCGCAGTCAGGCCATAGGCGATGCTGTTCGCTTTTAAATCACTCAATATGTTATGTTTCTCCTTACCAGAAGGAGAGATAGCTGAGTGGGCTATTTATATGATGGGCGCATATGGAATAAGACCCATTTTCGCATGACGAGGGTCATTACAAATCTCATTGCGAATTGAAAATGCCACATTTAAGAACAATGCTTTTTGATACAAAATTAAATTGAAAATAGCAAACTTGTTAATAATGGCAGCCTATCCACACATTAAGGAATGATTTCCAGACGTGCTGACCAAGTACGGCAAACATTGTGGTATGATAATTAAACGATTTTCTCTTGTCGTGACACTATACTATTTCGCTAATGATTGTTTTCTCATCTTGGAGGCGAAAGTGAAATTCTGCGAGATGGATTGTAACGCGTAATTGTAACAGGGCCACAATTTGTGCCGTTTGAGCATACAGTGTGTAGTCCGGAATTCCTTACACTGAACAGTGCTACATCCTTTGAATTGAGCACATACGCAGTGATGTAGCAAAAATTCAGAGGTTGTATCTCGAATCAGCTTATTAAATATTCGAAAATATTCATGCGTGTCTGTTGGCGTTATGTAAAAGTCACTAAGATGAAAACTGAAACAGCTACGCCTAAAAGCGCATTAGTGCTCTATACCTATGTTTATGTTAGCGTTGTTGACACCGTGTGAACTGCTCGGGTAATAAGTAAAGCATAAACAGCAATGTTTATATACTTTTATTCCTCCATATACAAGATACGAAGATTGTTGTATATTTTGAATTTGTATATGGTGTCAAAAATCAAAAGTTTTGTACACGGAACTTTCATTATGAATTTATATTCTTGGTGTGATAGTCATTTGATATTAGAAAAAAATATTCCTTTAATATGATGGTGACTGCAAATTTTCTTTATTTTAAGGTATCATTACCATTTTCATCATACTTTCTATGCTTTCAGAACTTCCAAAAAGCATGTTGTTTTTATTTTGTCTGAGTTATTTCTATGAAATAATAAGGCTGATAAAAAGTGCACACAAAACTCGACCCGTGCGCTATGACACACACTTTATAAAGTTGAATGGCGTGTGTTCATTTCAAACTTGCGATTGATTTTCAAAAATGAATTGCGTGTTAAATTGTGCAATAGCGAACATCTTCAGCGCCTTCAGCGCTTTGATATTATTTTGTTTAGGTAATGAAGGCTGATTCTGACATTGAATTTGGCAACAACTGCTATAGCATTGCAAGGACTACTCAATCTGGACATTCCAGTCGTGACAGTCATATAGGCAAATACTTGACAACTCTTTTGTTCAATGTCATGAGCGATTCCCATAATAATACTTATAACAAGGGACAAAATTGTCACAAAACCAGGTTTCCAAAAAAATACATTTATAACTAGAGCTTTGTCACAGATGTGACGTATAACCCCACATACTGCATTGACACAGAATAATGTGCATGCTGTCTTCACAAAACAAGACAAGCTAATATATGCAAAAAAATCAGCAAAGAAGAAGAGTGAGGCTAACAAGCAGACAGGAAAATGTTCTAGAAAAGGCAAGCAGTCCACAGCTGCAACTGCTAAGGGGAAAAAGGTGGTGATAAAGAGTCTGAAATAGTTTCACACATAATTGATTTATCAGGGTTATTTTAGAATGATTTTATGTATGCTATCTGGAAAAGTGATTCGTTTGAAGTTATACTAATTTCTTTGAACAAGAGCTGTGTTTGTCAGAAACACAATGCCCCCTTCTGCGCCGCTTTGATTTTTATTTTATTTTTAATCATTTGGCAGGTACAGATAATTATCTCCCTTTGAAGCTTATTACTTCCCTTGCATTTGTTTTTTTTTTTACCTTAAAGGATGACCTTGACCTTTCACCACTCAAAATGTGCAGCTCCATGAGATAAACATGCATGCCAAATATCAAGTTGCTATCTGAAGAGACATAGAAGTTATAAGCATTTTTTGGAAACCTAAACACATAACCAAAACGCAAAGTGTGACAGAAAGACAGACAGACGATCTTATCACTATATGCCCTTCTTCGGGGGCATACAATGATTATTACTTTTATTATCTTGAAGTCTTATGTTATTGCACATTTGGTCAGAAACAGTGAAAATGGAAGTAATTGATTACAGATAAATGACTAAACATTGCTCTATATAGCAAAAATTCTATAAGCAATAACTTTTTTTATTAATTTTGTATGTCATTTCAAGATATTATGTTTATTTAACAGGACACAATGAACAAGATGTTTAGCAGAACAAGTGCCACAGAAAAAGAGACGCTTTTCCATCTGAAAAACGTTTTCAATCAACGTTCAGTGTCCAACTTTCTGAAGGTACTATTTTACCATTTAACATCATTAAATCATAATTCAGCTTTTACCTGTACCTATAACAAAAACCACAACAACATCACTACTACTACTAATAGATAAACAAACAAAAAACACATTTATTTTATAATTTCATTTGAAAGATTTTAGAGAAAACGTCTTTTAATAGCCACATTATTATTATCAGCTTTTTTCGCTTTGAACATTTTTTGTAATTCTGAATGTGCAGTTTGTCACCGAGGGCTTCACTCTTCTGTTTGCAATGGAAATGCTCGCCATTCCCACCCTTGATACTGTGCCCACAATGACTTCGGCAGAAGCAGAGGAGGCATTGAGTTATGTTTCAATGTGTATTATTGATATGGTATTGAACGACATGACCGTTCATTTACCATCTTCGGATTTGAATGAAGAGGACACATATGAATACTGCATTTGCAAGGATGGTGGATAAAACAAACAGTTAACTAGAGCTTTGTCACAGACGTGACGAATACCCCCACATGCCGCATTGACACATAATATTTTGCATGTCGTCTTCACAAAAAACAGCGGACACCATGCTCAATTTTTAAAACGCACTTAGTGGCCCCTTGACCTAGTTTTTGACCCAGAAAGGCCCATGTTCTAACTTGGCCTTAAGATCATCTCCATAAAACTTCTGACCAAGTTTGGTGAAGATTGGATGTAAACTACTTGAATTAGAGAGCGGACACCATGCTGAATGTTAAAAAACGCACTAAGTGACCCCGTGACCTAGTTTTAGGCCCGGAATGGCCCATGTTCAAACTTGTCCTAGAGATCATTTAGATAAAACTTGTGACCAAGTTTGGTGAGGATTGGATGAAAACTACTTGAATTAGAGAGCGGACAACATGGTGCGGTTTAAAACACTAAGATACCCCGTGATTTAGTTTTTGACACGGCATGACCCATATTCAAACTTGACCTAGACATCATCTAGATACAACTTCTGACCAAGTTTGGTGAAGATTGAATGGAAACTACTTGAATTAGAGAGCGGACAACATTGTGATGTTTAAAACGCACTAAGTGACCCCTTGACCTTGTTTTTGACCCGGCATGACCCATATTCAAACTTGCCCTAGACATTATCAAGATACAACTTCTGACCGATTTTGGTGAAGATTGGATAAAAACTACTTGAATTCTGACCATGTGTGGTGAAGATCAGATTTAAACTACTTGAAATAGAGAGCGGACACCATGCTCAATGTGTAAAACGTACTAAGTGACCCTGTGACCTAGTTTTTGATCTGGCATGGCCCATGTTTGAACTTGGCCTTCAGATCATCTAGATAAAAGTTCTGACCAAGTTTGGTGAAGATCAGATGAAAACTACTTGAATAAGAGAGGGGACACCATGCTGAATGTTAAAAGGCGCACTAAGTGACCCCGTGATCTTGTTTTTGACCTGTCAAGGCCCATGTTCGAACTTGACCTTAAGATCATCAAGATACAACTGATGACCAAGTTTGGTGAAGATCAGATGAAAACTACTTGAATTAGAGAGCGGACAACACGCTGAATGTTTAAAATGCATTAAATTATCCCTTGACCTAGTTTTTGACCCGGCAAGGCCCATGTTCGAACTTGGCCTAGACATCATGTAGATACAACTTCTTACCAAGTTTGGTGAAGATCAGATGAAAACTACTTGAATTAGAGAGCGGACACTTAATATGGACCGACAGACAGACCGACCGACAGACAAGTTCACTCCTATATACCCTCCTAAACTTCGTTTGTGGGGGTATAAATATAGCGGCCTTTCGCTGGATGAAATTACCTTGGATGAAGGTAACAACCATTTGTATATATTTTTCAAATTTAAGATAATATTCATTTATTTTACAAGGAATTGTTGACAAAGTGACTCCATGGAAGAAACAACTAATGAAACAGAAACAACTGCTGAACACACCAATGTCCGGGAAAAAATTATTCTTTTTGGAAAGTTCAAGCAAACTTTTGACAGAAAAACTGAAAAGCAACCGACAAATCAAGAAAAATATAGTTAAAAGAATGATATTCCTGAAAAAGTACAGGCTCAACAGAACATTGTCGACGTTTATTGGTGTAAGTAACTCGTATGTTAGTAAAAAGTCTGGTATTGATAGTGAACAACCAAAACAATGTGTAAATAAAACATGTTATTGTCAAAACAGGGCTTGTTTGAGCTCTTACTTCCCCGTGCATTGCTCATTATTGTTCTTTTATCTTTTGATGACCAGATGGAATTTTAATATTACTTTGAGAATATTTCCCAATGACCAGACTGTGTGTCAGGTAAATGACCCATGCTTGTAGGTCAAAGGTCTAGGTAAAAAGTGACCTGCCAGGCAGCCTCAAACTCTATGCGGAGCTCAGCCTTAATAGTGACCAGTCAGGCAGCCTCAATCTGTATGCGGAGCTCAGCCTTCGGCTTCGGTCAATATACAATTTGGGGCTGCTTGGCTGGTCAAGATTATATCGGATGTCATTCTTACGCAGTAATCGCTTAATTCCCGATTCCCTACAATGGAACGGCCAACGTGTCAGGCATTTTTCCTGTCAAGTCTTTACATCAGAGTGTGCAAGGGTAGTACTAGTATCAGGTAAAAGATGAATGTCTTATTCCGAACGTTGTAATAACAAATATGTGTCGTGCAACTTTGAAGAAAATTGCCATAATGCAAACCTCGTGGTTTCGGCAGTAACATTTCGACAAAAACACAATACTTCAATAAACGCGCCCCAAACGTTATCTTTCAACGAAGCCCCCAATGACAGCACAAATGTTGCAGAACAAGCATACAGAAAACAAGGGACAAAATTGTCACAAAACCAGGTTTTCATTGTGAAAAAAAAAATCTGATAAAGGGAGAAAACTCAAACTGAACTTTTGAAATGAACAAACAAAATTAACCCCCTTTGTAAGTTTTTATTTTTTTAAATCTATTTTTAGTCGTGGCGACCTTGACATTGGAGATATTGACGTGATTCTTTCGTGCGACACACCGTCCCATGATGGTGAACTAATGTGCCAAATGATTTTAAAATCTCACAATGAATGACATAGTTATGGCCATGACAAGCTCATTTATGGCCATTTTTGACCTTTGAACTCAAAGTGTGACCTTGACCTTGGAGATATCGACGTAATTATTTCGCGCGACACACCGTCCAATGATGGTGAACAAATGTGCCAAATGATTTTAAAATCTGACAATGAACGACATAGTTATGGCCCGGACAAGCTTGTTCCGCCCGCCCGCCAGCCAGCCAGCCCGCCCGCATTCGCCAATCTAATAACCAGTTTTTTCCTTCGGAAAACCTGGTTAAAAACCTGGTTAAAAAACCTCAAAAGGCAAGGGGCGATCGCGAAATGGCTTTTCGTACAAGAGAAAGAGACCTCTTGATAAATAGGCACTACTTTTCACAATCACCACCTGCTGAAGGAGATATATGTATGTATATATGTCTGTGTGTTTTATCAAAATTTACATACTAAACGCACCATAGGCGCATGCCCAGACAGTCGGCGTACGCTGCATTTTAATGGTGCAACTAGATTTCGCATTTTACATTATATTGCATTTAACATGCATTTACGCATTTTATGCACATTATGTCTCCTTTCAGTTACCAAAAATTAAACAGGCAACACTAACTCATGTTGGAACTACTTTCCATAGTTGCTTTCCTTTGGCTTAAAGTTCCACTTTCACTTTCCACTTCCCAATCCCGCATTCTATACATAGATGGTGAAGTCACTACGTTATTGTCAGTAAGACCGGTGTGTACACAATGTCCAATCCCATGTTTTCACCTAGAAAAGCAGCCAATGGCAGCAACTGTTACAAGAGCCTGTAGGCGTTTGCATTTTGCAGACTTTCATCATTTGTGGAAAAAGATGTGATGTTTGAAGAAATTAAAGAGGTGATACGGATAATCGACATTCATTTGTGCCGGTTAACGCCTTTCTCCCATCTTCTTCAATTGCTGGCATACTATAGTTTATCGCTGAAGGTCACCAATTTAATTATTATTATTGCCAACTATTGTAACTCAAACGGATGCACTAATACATGTGCTAGTTCTTCTTGAATGCTTTCATTAGACATTAGTTTACCGTTGGGTCAGTGGCTGCCTGTGAGTTGAATTATTGCAACTAATAACCGTGTATACAAAATATTGCAAATCTTTTATTTATTTAAAGTGATATTATGGGCATCTAACAGTTTATAGGTGGCTATCGCAATCGTTGCTTATTTTTGGTGTTTTCACTTCAAATACACTTATATTTTATTAATGCTGCATCACCATACTAAAACAATATCCCGGAAAGAGAAAAATAATGCATTGGAATATCAATCATACGTTCGTTTTGACAACTCACGACAGAAATGATTCGATTTACGATGTGAATCTAAATGTTTTAGTGCAGATTCGTTCATACGACACAAAGACACTATTTTGTTTTACGGATCATTTCGGCTTAGAGGGCTGTCCATTCGTGTAAAATATCGAATATAATATATATTTTTTGTAAACAACTGGTAGCATGATGAGTTGCAGATAATTGGTCAGCTCAATTCAAAAGTGAACAAGATGTGTTTGTGAAACACAATGTCCCCCTATATGACGTTTGACCTTGTAGGATGACCTTGACCTTGTGAAGGATGACCTTGACCTTGACCTTTCACCACTCAAAATGTGCAGCTCTATGAGACAGGGGTGGCGAAATCTCAAAAAACTATACTTGTCCACGGACAACCATTTAGAAAATTTAACTTGTCCGTTGCTGAACTACACTTGTCCATTAATATTTATATAAATTATAAACGCATTTATTGATTAATGTAAAACAATGTGGAATATACCAAAATGAGTATGATTTGCTAGTTTTGTTTATAGTTGTATTTCAATAGTACAGTCGATTAGTGTATGACGGATAGCTAAGGACTTCGAGTCTCATTTCAACGTAAACACCATGCATTCAGTAATTAAACCATTAAACCTAGATAGACACATGTCTTTCCTATTGAAACATGCCAGCGGTTTTAAATTTCCGAAAAAAAAGTATTTGTTTACAGCGCGAATTTCATGGTACACTGATTCAGCCATTACCGGATCGCATAGGTCTTTATCGGATTACATGTGTATCGTGTTATTTCTTGAAATTTGACACAGCATTTGTAAAAAATAATTGCAATATACGTACATTTCCAGAAAGGAAATTCATTTCTGCGTTTAATAAGACCAAGTTCATGGAAATCGCTGCACAATTAATGAAGTAATGGCTGTTCAAAGCGATGCACCCTATATTCGGGTCATTTTGAGTTGAATACCTTGTTATATATATATATATAGAGATTTGATAGTGAAAAATATGTTTTCGGAGAAATAGATTTTTCGTTATAATTTGATTATTTTTTATTAAAAATGATGTTTTCACTAATTAATATCATAGCCACACGCTAACCACATGTGTATTGGACAACTTCAATTGAGTTTATATTTATTTTGAGACAATCCCCACATTCCTGAATATGGGTCACCACATGTCCGTTATTCACTAAATCCCGAGTTGCAGCTTTCATGCTTATTTTATATGGTACGCATCAATTTGGTTCCTGAGCATTCTTACTTTTGTAAAGGACACATAATACTAAAATATTACATCAATAAACATTATGTTTACCAAACAAAATCTGCAAAATTCAAGAGACTATTCGTCTGCACTTTTCCTGTCGTCACAAAAACGGTGCGTACATAACGTGACCTTGTTTTGTTTTCGAAAAAAGAAACAGTTGTAAACATTGACACACGTCAACAAAAACATGAATCGACTTAACAATGATATCAATCTTAACATAAATAAAAGTATTTTGCAAAAAACGTTTAACCTATCCGTTACTCACTAAAATCCGCTTTACACCAATCGACTGTACATTCATTATAGCAGTATATTATAAACAATATAAAGACTTTTTAAAACTTTTAATCTTGAAAAGCTAGTGTTATTAAAACATGTGTTGAACATAAGTACATCGTAATCTTAACAAATGAAACTAGTCCAATAGTCTATGTGGACCTCATCAGACGAGGCTCAGCTACTGGTAGCAATTTGCTTATTATCAACGGTTAACCATTGAAAATCTGTGAGCCAAGTTTCTTGAAAAGTTCTGGTGTTGTTAAATAGATCATATTTGTTATCATAATCTTTCCTATTTTTTGGGGGGAGGTGGACTGCTCAAAGCTTTGGGTTTCTGCTCCGTTTTTAAAGATTTAAATAAACTAAATCTTCCATTTTACCATTAAAGTCGTCTTAAATGACAAGGTAGACCGTGTTTTGATTATCTATGATACTTTTTATTTCCGTCTGATTGTACAAATAAAAGTACACTGTCTAACAGTCGGGCCGAATGTTTAAAATGCGGCATGCTCCTGGTCTCTTATAGAATAAGGGAGATCACTGCGCAGGAGAGTGCCCGTATTTTAGCTTGATTGCTCCGCAAATAGCAATGACAATGTAATCGCATGTCAACATCCGGTTTTGTAAAACTTAATTACGGCTTTAATACAATGTATTTTTTTGTATACCTGGACCCGACTTTTAAAAAACTTGTTGTCCACAGACAACTTAATTGAAAAAAACCAGTTGCCCAGACAAGCAAATGTACGACTCTGGCAACTCGGACATTTGATTTCGCCACCCCTGTGAGATACACATGCATGCCAAATATCAAGTTGCTATCTTCAATATTGCAAAAGAATTCATAAAACAAGGGCTGTTTGTAAAACATGCATGCCCCCCATATGGCCTGTCCGTTGTACTGGCAGCCATTGTGTGAATACGACTTTTGTCACTGTGACCTTGACCTTTGACCTAGTGACCTGAAAATCAATAGGGGTCATCTGCAAGCCACGATCAATGTACCTATGAAGTGTCATGATCCAAGGCAAAAGCGTTCTTGAGTTATCATCCGAAAATCATTTTACTATTTCGGGTCACCGTGACCTTGACCTTTGACCTAGTGACCTGAACATCAATAGGGGTCATCTGCGAGTCATGATCAATCTACCTATAAAGTTTCATGATCCTAGCATATGCGTTCTTGAAATATCATCCGAAAATCATTTTACTATTTCGGGTCAACGTGACCTTGACCTTTGACCTAGTGACCTCAAAATCAATAGGGGTCATCTGCGAGTCATGATCAATCTACCCATAAAGTTTCATGATCCTAGGCGTATGCGTTCTTGAGTTATCATCCGGAAACCCTTTTACAATTTCGGGTAACCGTGACCTTGACCTTTGACCTAGTGACTTCAAAATCAATAGGGGTCATCTGCGAGTCATGATCAATCTACCCATGAAGTTTCATGATCCTAGGCGTATGCGTTCTTGAGTTATCATCCGGAAACCATTTTACTATTTCCGGTCACCGTGACCTTGACCTTTGATCTTGTGACCTCAAAATCAATAGGGGTCATCTGCAAGTCATGATCAATGTACCTATGAAGTTTCATGATCCTAGGCCCAAGCGTTCTTGAGTTATCGTCTGACAACCACCTGGTGGACCGACAGACCGACCGACCGACATGAGCAAAGCAATATACCCCCTCTTCTTCGAAGGGGGGCATAATAAGTGATTTGGGCCACATATATTTGACCTCTGACCTTGAAGGATGACCTTGACCTTTCACCACTCAAAATGTGCAGTTCCATGAGATGCACATGCATGCCAAATATCAAGTTGCTATCTTCAATATTGCAAAAGTATTTATAAAATAAGCGATTTGGGCCACATATATTTGACCTCTGACCTTGAAGGATGACCTTGACCTTGACCTTTCACCACTCCAAATGTGCAGCTCCATGAGATACACATGCATGCCAAATATCAAGTTGCTATCTTCAATATTGCAAAAGTATTCATAAAATGAGCGATTTTGGCCACATATATTTGACCTCTGACCTTGAAGGATGGCCTTGACCTTGACCTTTCACCACTCAAAATGTGCAGCTTCATGAGATACACATGCATGACAAATATGAAGTTGCTATCTTCAATATAGCAAAAGTTATTGCAAAATGTTAAAGTTGGCGCAAACAGACCAACAGACAGGGCAAAAACAATATGTCCCCCACTACTCTAGTGGGGGACATAAAAATGCCCATAATATCACTTTAACTCAAACTTGACTAAAAGCGATCAGAAATTCCTACAGATATTTGAAACATCCTCTAAAATTAAGCGTTAACAGTTTACATGAGAGACGTTTCTGAACTAAAAGCAAACCACAGATGGCAATGATTCCCATTCAGCTGGGAACAATGACTCTGTCGTGGATATCAGGTACAATGTCACTATAATCAGATATGTTGGATCCCAGTAAAGTCTAGTATATTTGCATTTGTTTGCCAACAAACTCTTGCCAAGATTTCTATGAATAAATCTTTAATGCAAACTCCTCAGTCGCATAATTAGAGCACACAACGTCTCCCACGTTTCTCACCACGGCCAATCAACTGATGAAGGCAAGCGCAAGCCACTCGTATTCTACTGAAGTCCTCACAACAAACATTTCTTTCCAATATCAGGAGCACGCAGGAAACAATTTTAAACTAACTAACAACTGATCACCTTTGTATAGTGTTCACCCCTTAACCAATAGGCACCAGCACAAACTCTTCTATTGAGAAGGAGTGCTGTATCAGAAGAAGAAAGGGTTTCCCGGACTCGCATACAGTGTGAAAGAGTACTTTCAGTATGATGGTTGCAGTTTCAGTTAATTTGCACAATCAGCAAATACATGCTGTAAGTCACACATACTAAGCAAACATAAACAAGGAACAAAATTGTCACAAAACCAGGTTTTCATTGTGAAAAAAAATCTGATAAAGGGAGACAACTCAAACTGAACTTTTGAAATGAACAAACAAAATTAACCCCCTTTGTAAGTTTGTTTTAAAATAAATCTATTTTTAGTCGTGGCGACCTTGACATTGGAGATATTGACGTGATTCTTTCGTGCGACACACCGTCCCATGATGGTGAACAAATGTGCCAAATGATTTTAAAATCTCATAATGAATGACATAGTTATAGCCCAGACAAGCTCATTTATGGCTATTTTTTACCTTTGAACTCAAAGTGTGACCTTGACCTTGGAGATATTGACGTAATTTTTTCGCGCGACACACCGTCTAATGATGGTTAACAAATGTGCCAAATGATTTTAAAATCTCACAATGAACGACAAAGTTATGGCCCGGACAAGCTTGTTCCGCCCGCCCGCCAGCCAGCCAGCCCGCCCGCATTCGCAAATCTAATAACCAGTTTTTTCCTTCGGAAAACCTGGTTAAAAAGACGATCATAGTGTTCGAAAAAATCATTAGCACAAACTCCCCTCGTAGTCGTACCCGCTATTCGGTATGTCAACAATAGCCCCTTTAACATAATACAACGACAACAAGCATGGTGCCAATCATGAATATTTACGATTGCACAATGAATTTTTCGCAAATTAGCAGTCAGACTAGCGTTGTATCAATGTATAACGCACACCAACTTGTAAAATTACCATTTTGGGGCATACTTCTGCACGGAATACTTGGTACGGTAACACAAAAATGTGAAAAATTAAAAAATCTGAGCCCAGGAAATGAGGATTTTCCAACGTATTTTCTTTAAAATTGGGGAAATGGACAGACGGGCATTGATAGCCTCTTCTTTGAGCCAGATGTTGCCCAGGATGCCTTGCCGGTAGACTTTGGTCTTGACTGGAATGGTCCAGTACCATCTGCTGACCATCATGTTTTAGTTGAAGCTGCCTACTGTTCTTTGACAGATGAACAGGTGGAGCGTGTCAGGACACAAGTCAACCCATTAACCGAGTCTGTGGACGGAATTGATGTTTACATCCGTGCCTTGGGGTTGTGTTTTGATGAGTAGACTTTTACTAGGGTAACATAATGAATCAAATGGTGAAAAGGCTACCACTGGGGCATTAGTGTTAATGTAACTTCCTGTTATCGCGTGACTGTGTGGATTTTCCTTTGATGTTGAGGGTACTTTAAATTCCTGGTATCTGTACATTTTACTGTGCTCTAACTGAGGTATCACTATAGTTTTTGCCTAATGAATAGAGTTAGCCATGCGATATATCAGTTACAGTATATTTAACTCGGCCTTTACCAGCCTGGCCTTTACAAGCCTATTTTTTTCTCTAAAAAAACGATCTCTGTCCATATTTGCGTTCAAATTATCAATTATCGAACAATCACTCAAGTAAAGGTTACTTAAAAAGAATTTTTCACATTCAAAATGGCGCACCAATGCGAAGTGTTACAAGTATTCTGATTGGTTGTATCAGGCAGTTTGTTATCCTCAAAATAAATGGCCCGGTACGGTTTACAGACGCACGAAGGGTTCAAACGTATGTCAACCGTCCAATACGGTTTAGAAAACCGTCAAATACCGTTTACAAACCGTCCGATACATCGCCTGAATTGAGAAAAATCCAACAAAATAAACCAATAAATAATCAATTTACGCATTTCAGGTGTAAATTCTTAGTGACACCGCTTGGTTACTTTCCTTAGTTTTCTTTCATTAAGTGATCTCCCTTCGATGTTATTGAGAGTGTAAAGTCCAGCTCCCATATTTAAAATGTCGTAATACTTTTTGCAGTCTACGCCAAGAAATGACATAATAGTGCAAAGGTTTTTATAAATTAAGTAAAACGGTTGAATGTGTGTTATTAATAGCTTTGAAATTACGAAATAACCGTAACAGTGTTCATCATTCATACGATTAAGATCAATACTCGTGAGCATCGGCTTTTTATTTTTACAAAATGGTGGTGGTGGTGGTGGTGGTGGTGGTGGCGGCTGCGGCGGCGGCGGTGGTTGTGGTGGTGGATACAATGCATTACAAAAATGCGGTTAGACTTAAATTTGGTAAAATTTAAATAGATTACAAGGGAGGCAAATGCTGTAACAAAAAGAACATTCATAAACGGTAGTTGTTTCCCTTGTTTGAACCATGCTAAATCCTTAAAATGCCTATTTCCAGTAACTGTGACCTTCACCTGTGACCTTGACCGTTGACCTAGTGACCTCAAAATCAATAGGGGTCATCTGCGAGTCATGATCAATGTACCTATGAAGTTTCATGATCCTAGGCCCAAGCGTTCTTGAGTTATCATATGACAACCACCTGGTGGACGGACCGACAGACCGACAGACAGACGGACCGACATGAGCAAAGCAATAAACCCCCTCTTCTTCGAAGGGAGGCATAAAAAGTGTCTGATTAGATGTAGCATGCACTAGCTGCTGTGATTAGATCGCTGATATTGTGACGTCGCAGTGAATGCATGAATAAATAACTTGATTTCTTAAAATAACAGAGCAAGCTAAAAAAACACCAAGTTAATTTTATTTTAAGTGAAAAAACAATTTTTTACACACAATTGGAAAGGAAATGCAATCATCTAAGTACACGTAAAGGGGAATAAATACTCTACTTTTTGTAGGTAGTTTAGAATTGTGTGGGGTGTCGGATTCAGGATGCCCCTAGTTGAAGATTATCCTCTGAAGGTTGCTATCTACGTGATGAAAATCATGTCATTTGTCATTGTCTTAGACCCACAGCTAAACATTACATTTCACTCCAGTATTATGATGAATGGAGAGTAACGGAATGGTTGAACATGCCCGGTGTCCGAAGATGTGATTTACTCAAAAGCATATCGTGACAGTTTTGAATTTAGCACAATTGTATTGAAAATATAAATTAGTTTGCATCGTTTCTCACGCCCCATGAATGCAACTTACCTTTACTTTACGTTTTAGCGCTGGTATAAGTTTGAAAAAGATCAAAGACAATTATTTTTAATTTTTGCCTTTTAACACTCCGAAGTTCAGTATCTTTAACTGAATATTTATTCACAGGCAGATGTGTACATACTAGGACAAGAATTGAGAAAGGTGACCGTTTCCTGAAATATGAAGAATATATGTGCTCTGAAGAGCCAGAGGGAGATGACACATACATATTGGAATTCAAATGGAAAGGAAACACATACTGGTAGGTAACTGTAATCCGGGTAATTTCTGTGTCTGGAAAAATGACAATAGTATATGGCATATTTGTAAGGCAATGAATTTTTGAGTTGCTGTTTAATATGCTTTATGAATAGTTTGTTTTCAAATTTGCTAAACTCGCGAAAAAACTACCTTGTGACCTAGCTAATAATGGCAAAAATTAAACTTGCAAATAAAACCAAATTTATATGATTGTCAACATGAGCTGAGAATAATTATCAGTCAGTTAAGTTGCCTTATAACCATCTATTGGTATCATATGTTCTCAGGGTATTTAGTTAACATAAGTCATAATTTTAAGGGGCCTTGACATTGTCATGCAGTGGAATTATTTTTATTATGCCCCAAAGGGAGGCATATAGTGATTACACTGTCTGTCAGTCAGACATTTGTGTCCCTCACACTTTAAAAATGCTCATAACTTCTATGTCAATTCAGATGTAACCAACATATTTGGTATGCATGTGTGTAAGGACAAGGCCTTTCCATATGCACAAAAATTTTGACCCCTTTGACCTTGACCTTAGGGTCCACGTTTCATATAGTATATAGTATAGTCTGTCAATCACACTTTTTTGTGGAAAAATGCTCATAACTTCTATGTCGCTTCAGATGTACAGTACAGCCAACGCAGCACAAACATAATCCGTGGCTACGCCATGGCCAGATTATTAGTACGCTGCGGCCGAATCGTGTGTTCACGCGGCGTATCGCCATGGCACTCGGCATCGATCCGCGCAACGACGCCGAGTCTGTATTTACCTCGCGTACTTTCGCGGAGTAAATCCACCGCATACGTACGCAGCGGATCGAGTGAAAAGATATCCACCTACATGTACATACATGTACGTGTAGCGTAGAATTACTTACCGGCAATTGTTAACGTTTCGTTGCATTATCATTATTGAATTTGTAATCCGAAACACACTACCGAATTTTAATGCTAACGCGACCTTTGGCAAATTCTAGCGTCAAATAAACAGTGCTAAAATGTCCTTTGTTTCATAAAAAGCGCGGAAAAATTATGCAGACATGCAGAACGTTGTTTGGAGAGTTTGGGTGTATTTTGTGTTGTATAAATACATGAACATCACGTCAGGCGTAAATCGCATGTTCAGTGGGAAAAAAACGCCCCGATTAGACGTTATTTCATCATCTCTATAAATAGTAACAAATGCCAAAATGTATTTGATACTTAAGGAATTATCGAGAATTTTTGTGTGTCGTAAATATTTACCAGCATTTGCTTTAAAACTGGAATATACGGGATTATCGAGTAATTAGTAGCGATATTAACTGTATAATATGAACAAAATAAAACGTGTTTATATACGCATATTCAATATTTATAATAAGCTGATAATTAACAAAACAACAAATACGTCGTCACCGTCTTGATTATTGATGTGGCTTCAAACTGCTAATTTTCTCAGCTTAAATATAATAGCAAAATCAACATGCAATTGATTTATAAATCCACCATATGCTGGAGCCTTGACCACTTGTATGTATGAAAACATAATTACGTGACCTTGTTTGTGTGTGAAATACATACACTACGGGCGGGAAACAAACTTAATTGGCCAGACAGTACATTAACTATGCTTACATGTATATGCTTATACAATCTGCGCACAATAAATTTATTATGATTTTAATTATTATTATAATTGTTCTTTTAAAATTTGTTAACTACATGTAACTAATAATTTTTAAAAGATTTTTTATTTCATGATGCGCATCGACTCGGCATCATGTCGCGGATCGCGGTATATTCTATAGCTGTAACTTATAATACTTGCTGACCATCAACAATTCACCAGTCTTGTTTGTGCATTTACCTTATGCATTGTCATGTAGTTTTGATATTTGTGTCAAGTAAACTAATTTGTAGCTGTCCAGGGCTCAACATTAACCTAACAAGAGGGCCATGGTGGCCCTGTATCGCTCCACTGTTTTTTCTTTGCGAAAAAAACGTGTAATGCGCATGGGTTGAAATGTACTCAAACATGTGACTTTCTCTTTCTATCCCTCGTCCCCTGGGCGCTTAAAGTTGGAAGGGTGAGCATTTTTATATATGGAAAAAGTACTGTGTTAACTAAACAGACAAAAAAGCCCGGGAATTGTTGCACAGGTCCTTTGCTTATAACGTAGGTACATTTATCTCTCCAAAAGATATCAGGCTTTTTCCGCTCCATTTTGGGAATACGCCACACTGGAATTTTGGGAATTTCACGTCGTGAAAACCCCCATTTTGGAAAAAAAATTATTCGCAAAATTGGCTCAATTGGGAAAAATTATCACATGTAAATAGTGTTTCTTATAATTTAAAGAAGCCATTAACTGGTAAATAACGACTATTTTGATAACTTATTATTAAAATTTTACAAAGTATTATGAACATGTGAGATAAGTGCAGGTTTTTTAATCTGAATTTGGGGAGAAGGCCTGGCCTTTTTTGAGGTGAAAACAATCTTGCGAAGTGCCGGATTTTGAGGAAAATAAAAGTCTTAAACAAGGGCTGTTTGTAAAACATGCATGCCCCCAATATGGGCTGTCCGTTGTACTGGCAGCCATTGTGTGAATACGACTTTTGTCACTGTGACCTTGACCTTTGACCTAGTGACCTGAAAATCAATAGGGGTCATCTGCAAGTCAATATCAATGTACCTATGAAGTGTCATGATCCTAGGCAAAAGCGTTCTTGAGTTATCATCTGAAAAACATTTTACTATTTCGGGTCACCATGACCTTGACCTTTGACCTTGTGACCTCAAAATCAATAGGGGTCATCTGCAAGTCATGATCAGTCAACCTATGAAGTTTCATGATCCTAGGCATATGCGTTCTTGAGTTATCATCTGAAAATCATTTTACTATTTCGAGTCACTGTGACCTTGACCTTTGACCTAGTGAGCTGAAAATCAATAGGGATCATCTGCGAGTCATGATCAATCTACCTATAATGTTTCATGATCCTAGGCATATGCGTTCTTGAATTATCATCCGAAAATTATTTTACTTTTCGGGTCACCGTGACCTTGACCTTTGACCTAGTGACCTCAAAATCAATAGGGGTCATCTGCGAGTCATGATCAATCTACCCATGAAGTTTCATGATCCTAGGCGTATTCGTTCTTGAGTTATCATCCGGAAACCATTTTACTATTTCGGGTCACCGTGACCTTTGACCTAGTGACCTCAAAATCAATAGGGGTCATCTGCGAGTCATGATCAATGTACCTATGAAGTTTCATGATCCTAGGCCCAAGCGTTCTTGAGTTATTGTCTGACAACCACCTGGTGGACGGACGGACGGACCGACCGACTGACCGACATGAGCAAAGCAATATACCCCCTCTTCTTCAAAGGGGGGCATAATAATCATTAACAAATTTTACAGTTTTTAAAACAAATTCAGGGCAACAGATAATTTAATTATGCAATACTTTCTATTTTCTACACCGGATTAGGTGAACTTATATATTTTAAGGTAAAAAAATAAAAAAAATAAAATTTTTTTTTTTTTTTTGGAATTGGGAATTTTTTTTCAATTGGGAAAAAAACAACCAGATTTGCATTGGGAATGGGGGCCGAATTTCGGACTCATGGCATAGGGTTGAAAAAGCCTGGATATTGTCGTTCTTTCTATTTCACATATTTTTAGATGCTGAAGATCAAATCTACGCATTTGATTGAAACAGATTCACAAGACCCATAGGAATCAAAATGCCTTAACCCTTTACCAAACAACACATTTTAGACTTTCCCAATTTGAAAGAGGTTGCAGACATCAATTGAATTAAAATGGAATATGAAGGAAATGATCAGGTAGGGTAGAAATAATTGTGATAACAGGAGAAATTGCTCATCAACCCACACATCCCTAAGACCAACAGACCTGAGAATATTATGACAATCTAAAGATTATTTCTTTATATTTATAAATGTATTTAATTAAGTAATACATTTGACTTCTAAGATCAATTCATAACTTATATTAAGAAAATTATTAAATGGTCAGAAATATATATGGATTGTTGAGCAATTGACAATCATTTCAACAATGATCAGTCACAATTCACAAATGGAACAATGAATCATTAGTTATTAAAAAGCAGCATATACGATAGTTATGAACATTGCACTTCATTAATTTCAACACCTTCTCTTGGATACAAAGTTTGCTGATATGATACTGTGCAGTATCATATATTGACTTTCCTTGAAATAATTATGTTCATGGAAGTTGTGTTTTCAAAATCAATAATATATTATTAAACTGGTTTTAACACTACAAAAAAGACATGAAATTAACATGTCATCCAAAATATTTTCATCTGGAGATATGGTCACTACGACATATTTAAATAAAACTCGACTTTTTTCAGTTTATAAGAAAAACATTCATAACACATGTTCTTGCTTCAATGCCTTTTTAAGCAGTCACCATCTGACCTAAAATGGCACTAAATGACAGGGTTTTATCTCATGTTTACAAGATGTTGATGTTGTTGTTGGTCACAGCCAAACAGCTGTAGTAATCTCCACTGGTATACGTCATATGTTCAGTTTTGTGACCCCCGGGGCCGGGTCAAATTTGAGCCCAGGGGAATAATTTGAACGAATTTGGTAGAGGATTATTAGATATCACTACATACCAAATTTAGTAGCCCTAGGCTCTATAATTAAGAACAAGAAGATTTTTAAAGTTTGCACAAAATAGACCTTATTTAAGCATATGTTCATTTTTGTGACCACTGGGGTAAGGTCAAATTATTTCCTAGGGGCATAATTTGAACAAACTAAGTAGAGAACTATTAGATGTTACTACCTACCGAATTTGGTAGAAATAGGCCCAATGGTTATGGACAAGAAGATTTTTATAGTTTGCACAAATATAAGCATATGTTCAATTTTGTGACCCCTGGGGAACGGTCAAATTTGATCCCAGGGGCTTAATTTGAACAAACTTGGTAGAGGACTAAAAGATGTCACTACATACCAAATTTGGTAGCCCTATGCCATACGGTTATGGACAAAAGATTTTTTAAAGTTTGCACAAAATAGGCCTTATATAAGCAAATTTTCGATTTTTTGACCCCCCAGGGCAGGGTCAAATTTGACCCCAGGGGCATAATTTGAACAAACTTGGTAGAGGACTATAAGATGTCACTACATACCAAATTTGGTAGCCTTAGGCCCAATGGTTATGGACGAGAAGATTTTTAAAGTTTTCACAAAATAGGCCTTATATAAGCAAATTTTCAATTTTTTGACCACCGGGGCAGGGTCAAATTTGACCCCAGGGGCATAATTTGAACAAACTTGGTAGAGGACTATAAGATGTCACTACATACCAAATTTGGTAGCCCTTGGCCCAATGGTTATGGACAAGAAGATTTTTAAAGTTTTCACAAAATAGGCCTTATATAAGCAAATGTTCAATTTTTTTACCCCCCGGGGCAGGGTCAAATTTGACCCCAGGGGCATAATTTGAAATAACTTGATAGAGGACTATTAGATGTCACTACATACAAAATTTGGTAGCCCTAGGCCCAATGGTTATGGACAAGAAGATTTTTAAAGTTTGCACAAAATGGGCCTTATATAAGCAAATTTTCGATTTTTTGACCCCCCAGTGCAGGGTCAAATTTGACCCCAGGGGCATAATTTGAACAAACTTGGTAGAGGACTATTAGATGTCACTACATACCAAATTTGGTAGCCCTAGGCCCAATGGTTATGGACGAGAAGATTTTTAAAGTTTTCACAAAATAGGCCTTATATAAGCAAATTTTAAATTTTTTGACCCCCGGGGCAGGGTCAAATTTGACCCCAGGGGCATAATTTGAACAAACTTGGTAGAGGACTATAAGATGTCACTACATACCAAATTTGGTAGCCCTTGGCCCAATGGTTATGGACAAGAAGACTTTTAAAGTTTTCACAAAATAGGCCTAATATAAGCAAATGTTCAATTTTTTGACCCCCAGGGGCAGAGTCAAATTTGACCCCAGGGGCATAATCTGAACAAACTTGATAGAGGACTATAAGATGTCACTACATACAAAATTTGGTAGCCCTAGGCCCAATGGTTATGGACAAGAAGATTTTTAAAGTTTGCACAAAATAGGCCTTATATGAGCAAATATTCCATTTTTTAACCCCCCGAGGCAGGGTCAAATTTGACCCCAGGGGCATAATTTGAACAAACTTGTTAGAGGACTATAAGATGTTACTACATAGCAAATTTGGTAGCCCTAGGCCCAATTTTTATGGACAAGAAGATTTTTTAAGTTTGCACAAAATAGGCCTTATATAAGGAAATTTTCAATTTTATAACCCCCGGGGCAGGGTCAAATTTGACTCCAGGGGCATAATTTGTACAAACTTGATAGAGGACTATAAGATGTCACTACATGGCAAATTTGGTAGCCCTAGGCCCAATGGTTACGGACAAGAAGATTTTTAAAATTTGCACAAAATAGGCCTTATATAAGCAAATTTTCAATTTTTTGACCCCCCAGGGCAGGGTCAAATTTGACCCCAGGGGCATAATTTGAACAAACTTGGTAGAGGACTATAAGATGTCACTACATACCAAATTTGGTAGCCTTAGGCCCAATGGTTATGGACGAGAAGATTTATAAAGTTTGCACAAAATAGGCCTTATATAAGCAAATTTTCAATTTATTGACCCCCCGGGGCAGGGTCAAATTTGACCCCAGGGGCATAATTTAAACAAACATGGTAGAGGACTATAAGATGTCAATACATACCAAATTTGGTAGCCCTAGGCCAAATGGTTATGGACAAGAAGATTTATAAAGTTTGCACAAAAATAGGCCTTATATAAGCAAATTTTCAATTTGGGCAGGGGCAGGGTCAAATTTGACCCCAGGGGCAAACGATCAAGTAGCTCCAGGAAAGCAGAGGAGTATAAAGCTTGCCCTCATTGTTATGGTTATTTTTTTAAAACCCAGTTGTGGAGACATGGAAAAAAGTGTCGAGCATCTGTTTTTTCTTGGAAGAGAGAAAAATGTTATTCAGAGCTCCATATCGTCTATATCAACTGTGATGCAGTCTGCTGCTTCTTCCACCAAAATTGCTCAACAGCTGTTTGAGATTTTCCTAGATAAATGAGAAAGAAAGATGAAGTTTTCATTATCGTGAAAAACGATTTCCTTTTGAGTACTTATGCAAAGTCTCTGCTTGAGGAGGGAAAAGAACATAGTGATACATCGTGGACAGTAAGACTACTGGCCAAACTACTAATCAGCATAAGAGAGGTCTCAAATTGCGAAAGCTATTCCTGGATGGCCTTGATAATTACAGAACACTGGAATGAGATAATTCATGGTGTGAAAACATTAAGTGAATTTACATTCTCTGAAAGTGGAATCATTGTTGAGAAGCCTAATATAGCTTTGAAGTGTTGCCAAGGTATAAAAGGTCTTATTGCTGCAGCGGAGGGCATCGCTTTACGCCAGAATGATGATGTTTTGCTAAAAAAGATTGAGAAAATGTTCAAAATGTATGATGGAGAATGGGCTAAGATTTCCAAACACTGCAACAATAGCATCAGAACAAAGAAAGAAGACCAAGTGGAGTTGTTGCCACTTACAAGTGACATAACAAAACTGAAAGAAAAGACAGTGACTGAAATAAAATCCTAATTTATAAGACGCAGGAGTTATAAATTGATTTATATTTAAAGCGTTCTCACGGCTGTTTACACTGTGGCTGGGTTGCAACCTTTGATTACATATAAACTTACTGCTTTGTAACCTTCTAATTTAAACCGGAAGTTCCATAACTTCCAGGATTTCAGGACAAAGCAGTTTTCATTGTTATCAAATCGCATTTTTAATCGTATTATTTCCTATATTTTGGACAAACATTGGGTTCAGAGTATTATCGTATCATTGTAGGCATTGATTTGTCTACAAGTTTTCTAATAACAAGGCGCTTTACTGGTACAAATTATCTTGTTAATTAGAATTTAGATAGCGTCCTTTTGTTGTTCTGACGTACTTTCAAAAGTTTCGTAGCGTAACGTGTTTACATTTACTGTTATATTTCCACACACGTTCGTGATCGTACTTTTTGATTGTAATATTAATATTTACGTTACAGCTGAGTTTTTGTGTTATATCTCAATTTTAATTTTACGACGTGCAGTTTGTTTACTCGGCGTCATTTGCATGTTTGACCTACTTTTATAGCATCGTTGACCTACATTTATAGCGTGGGTACACAAACTTGATTGTATACCAGAGCGGTTTCTTACTGTGACAGGGATTGACAATATGACTACATCAGTTTTGTTGTTAGGACACTCTTTTGTTAAACGTTTTCATCAGTGGTGTGCCTCAAATCACAAACACAATTTAAATTTATCCGCCAATAGGATACAAATTTATTGGCATGGTGTGAGTGGGGGCATACTGCTTCCAACAAACAAAACTTAAAGTCCCTGTCACAAGCCACTTACCTGGTCTCTGAACTCAACATTGATGTAACTTTCGTAGAGGCCGGAAGTAATGATTTGTGTGATTTTTCTTTATCTGTTGAAGAGATAGTTAAATCTTTGTTTGATCTTGCAGATGCTATCCTTAACTCTGGCGGCAAACTGGTGATTCTGGCAGAAATTTTGCCAAGACGCAATGAGCATATGTACAACATGCGTGTTTGTCAGGCAAATGCTCTCATTTCTGCTCGTTGCAAATTGTCTCCACAACATATTTTCTGGACCCACTCACGCAACAATTTTAACTTGCGCTTTACAGAATCTTTTGTTGCGGATGATGGTGTGCATGTCCACCCCACCCTTGGCATGCCACGATATTATATGTCTGTACGCAGTGCTTTACTATTTGCAGAACGCAGACTTCCAATGCCAAAAGAAAACACACAATAGTGTTTTAATTTTGCCCTTTTATTCTGGTGTACATTTCTATCATGAAATAATGGTGACATATTTTCAGATCAACTTTGCTGGCCGTCTTGACTTATTGGCAGCATCAATATTGAAGTGGGTCCATCGGGTGATAATCCGTCCCTACATCAGCTGGTACCTCCGTAACATCAGCAGACAATTACACAAGGGCAAGCTTTTCAATTCACTACTTTGTGATGCATTACCAAATGAAACTTTTTACTCCTCTTGCTTATATGCAGGAGTGTGTCGATTAATCGATTTTACTGGGTGCTGTTATGAACCCAATTTATAATCATTTATTGGTTGTGTAACCATTACATATCTTGGGCTTTTATTGTGTGCCCATTACAATAATCAGGTATTGGTTGTGTACCCATTATATATTGCCTGATATTTGTTATGTACCCATAATGGCATTTCATATTATCGGGTATTGGTTGTGTACCTCTTAATACACTAATCAGTATGCCCATTACAATTTTATAATTATTGGGTATTGGATGTGTACCCATTAAATATTACTGGGTATTATTTGTACCCTGTACTAATGATCACAAATGATCAAATATAGGTGTATGTTCCCATATTTATTCATAAGTATTTATTATTCCCTTACATGTTTATTGTCATTACAGTACGATGAGTAAAGCGAATCCCAATACCGCAAAAAGTTGAAAGCGAAAGGCCACAAGGAGACAGCCTGAATCAGAGGAGCCTGCGCCAAAGCAGAGCCGTCTTGCAAGCCTCAACACCCAGGCCATCTCCCTGGACAAGGAAGTCCTGGAGTAAATCCAGTCGCTGCTGGTGTCTCCCTCCCAACCTCCGCACAAACCAGACGGTACGTCCACTTCCACGACAAGTTCTGAACAGAGCATCGACCTGGAGAACGATGACAGCACCTCTATGCTGTCAACATCTAACTCTGGGGACGGGGTTTCAACAAGTTCTGATTGTGACATTAGTTTAGGTGTTTTTTCATGTGTGCACCCACCCATGGAACAGAACATTATTAACAAAATTGTTAATGGGGAATATGTTGACTTTCCCTCACTAATACACAAAGATCATAGCCATGAGACGACCACTGTACATAAAACCCAGACCACAACCATAACTTCAACCCACAAAGCAAGCCGGAAACAGCTGACTTCCATCAATCAATGGAACTCGGCATTTCAAATCTTTCAGGGCTTCCGCTGTCGTTCGCCAAATTCGCCGTTGGCGAAAATTTCGCAAATTCGGCGAATAAAATTCTCGGTTGGCGAAAATACCCACCCATGGAACAAAACATTATAAACAAAATTGTTAATGGGGAATATGTTGACTTTCCCTCACTAATACACAAAGATCATAGCCATGAGACGACCACTGTACATAAAACCCAGACCACAACCATAACTTCAACCCACAAAGCAAGCCGGAAACAGCTGACTTCCATCAATCAATGGAACTCGGCATTTCAAATCTTTCAGGGCTTCCGCTGTCGTTCTCCAAATTCGCCGTTGGCGAAAATTTCGCAAATTCGGCGAATAAAATTCTCGGTTGGCGAAAATGCTCGGCGAAACGTTTTTAAAATTCGGCGAATAAAATTCTCGGTTGGCGAAAATGCTCGGCGAAACGGTTTTTGCCTGTCAAGTACCATCCCAGATAGTAAACTCTTTAAACCGTCGACTGTGCGTCAATACATCATCGTGTTATTAACCAGAAAATTTGATACGCAGTCTGCAGCAACACCAGTCAAAACCGGTCATCGAAACAAAGGAAATTTGCTGGTGCATTGTGTACTGGCAGTGACGTCACCATCTATGTATAGAACGCTTGCTGGTGTGAAAACAAAAGGTGTTATCGAACATTATGTCAATACCACGGGCCTGGCAAAAGCATTTAACAAAAAACTATTTCTTCACAAAAACACATGAAATCTTGTTTCAACAGGAATTTGAGAGCATTTCTGTTTAATAGTTTCATTATTATAATATTTTTGGAAAGGTAAAGTTTGATTAAGAAACCAACAATCTCGGAAATAAAAAGTATACCATTCACTCGTAGTAATATATATCGGATATGTTAAAAATTCGGACATTTAAAGATACAGACATTTATGTGTTGGTTTGTTGATGATAGTTTGCGTTAAAAACATTCATTTATTTGAGCCTAGAAATCATCCACCACTTACAGAAAATGTTTTAACAACAGAAGCTGTCAAAGCTGATGTATATCATATCCAAATGACCAAATATAACTGTTTAACAATATGAAGTGAGAGACTTTGAAAATAAAGCATCTTTAGTCTTGATCAACTGTTATGTTTTGAAAATATTGAAATATGTGCTCAAGAATGAATATCTTTAATAAAATGAAAATGTGCTTATTTTGTAAACAATGTGAATTGAACATGTGCTTATGATGTATGAATAAACTGATATTCTGTTATGTAGAATAAAAGTATGATTATTACATTGATGTATGTATATCTAGATGTATGCATATCTATATATGTTTTTTTTTTATAAACTGATACAATATTTTAAAAGGATGATTATAGTAATAAATATATTTAAGCTTCATATTGTAGTTATTTGTGTTCTTACACCCCTAGACTTTCACGAGGCAGTCCCAAATGCTTGGCTTAAACTTTGGCTACAGTTTCTAAAATTTGGCTACAAAAAAATCCAATTGGCTAAAATGTTGGCTAAAGAAATTTTTGAGCCAGGGGAAGCCCTGATCTTTGCAGACATTTTTACAACCAAATACCCAATACAAGCTCCTCAACTCTTCCACTACATGACAATCATACAAAACCTTGCTAACACCACCCGCGACTGGCCCATTTTATGATGAGAAATTTCGCCGACTCAGGGCTGCTTGCCCCTCCATTCCATGGGGAACGGTGCATATTGAGACCTTTCTCTTTTCCTTGGTTAGACTGGTTTGAGAACTTTGTTGTTCATCCAACTTAATGGGACAATTTTGCCCATTTTTGATGGTTTATTTCCATTATTGCTTTATTATATAACAATTAATAAATGCCGGTTGGCGTTTCTGCGCCAGCCCTTTTCAATCCACTCATTTGTTGTAGTGTTCTTATGTCCCACAAATGAACTAGGAATTTTGGAGAGTGAAAATATACAAGAGGGCCATGATGGCCCTGAATCGCTCACCTGACTCATTAAGATCAGATGAAAACTATGACCTCTATTGTCTACACAATGTTTTTCTATGATTTGACCTAGTGACCTAGTTCCTGACTCTAGATGACCCAAATACAATCCCAATCCAGATTTCATCAAGATAAACATTCTGACCACAGTTCATAAATATTGGATGAAAACTGTGACCTCTATTGTCAACACAAGGTTTTTCTATTTATTTGACCTAGATTTTTACCCCAGATGACCCAAATACAATCCCACCCAGATTTCATCAAGAATTCTGACCAAATTTCATAAAGGTTGGATGAAAACTGTGATCTCTAATGTCTACACAAGGTTTTTCTATTATTTGACCTAGTGACCTAGTTTTGACCCCAGATGACCCAAATAAAATCCCAACCCAGATTTCATCAAGATAAACATTCTGACCAAATTTCATAAAGATTGGATGAAAACTGTGACCTCTATTGTCTACAGAAGGTTGTTCTATTATTTGACCTAGTGACCTTGTTTTTGACCCCAGATGACCCAAATACAATCCCAAACCGGATTTCATCAAGATAAACATTCTGACCAAATTTCATCAAGATTGGATGCAAACTGTGACCTCTACTGTCTACACAAACAAATTGTTGACGGACGGACGCACGGACACACGCAGGCACGCACAACGGACGCCGGACATCACACGATCACATTAGCTCACTGTGTCACTTCATGACAGGTGACCTAAAAATATGTGTCGGAGATAAACATGAACAGTTGTGGTTAAAATCCCATAGAAACAAGGGCTGTTTGTAAAACATGCATGCCCCCCTATATGGGCTATAAGTTGTAGTAGCAGCCATTGTGTGAATACGTTTTTTGTCACTGTGAATGGTGGTGGTGGTGGTGGTGGTGGTGGTGGTGTAGTAGTAGTAGTAGTAGTAGTAGTAGTAGTAGTAGTAGTAGTAGTAGTAGTAGTAGTAATAGTAGTTGTAGTTGTAGTAGTAGTAGTAGTAGTAGTAGTAGTAGTAGTAGAAGTAGTAGTAGTAGTAGTAGTAGAAGTAGTAGTAGAAGTAGTAGTAGTAGTAGTAGTAGTAGTAGTAGTAGTAGTAGTAGTAGTGGTAGTAGTAGTTGTAGTAGTAGTAGTAGTGGTAAAAGTAGTAGTAGTAGTGGCAGTAGTAGTAGAAGTAGTAATAGTAGACGTGGTGGTGGTGGTGGTGGTGGTGGTAGTAGTACTAGTAGTAGTAGTAGTAGTAGTAGTAGTAGTAGTAGTAGTAGTAGTAGTAGTAGTAGTAGTAGTAGTGGTAGTAGTAGTAGTAGCAGTAGCAGTAGCAGTAGCAGTAGCAGTAGCAGCATTACAAGACCAATACTTAAGAATGATCAAATGGGAAAAGGTAACATAGCACCAGCAGTAAATATGGGGCTCATTTACAGGTCAGATTTGGAATCTCTGCTGTAAAATGAGATTCTGAATGAATTAAAGGGAGGCAAATCTGTAATAAAAAGAACATGCATTAACCGTAGTTGTTTCCCTTGTTTGAACAATGCTAAATCCTTACAAGTTTGGAAAGAATTGGATGAAAAATTTGGACTTTATTGCATAAACACCATTTTCTCAATTCAAGGGGAGGTAATTCTGTACTTCATGGACCAATAATGCTCATTTTTTGTAGGGTTTGTGTCCTCATTGATATAAAGACACTGTGCAAATTTGGAAAGGATTGGACAAAAAATGTGGAAGATTTTTTAAAGTTTTCACAAAATAGGCAAAAACGAATAAACATGCAAAGTTCAACGAGCTCCTGCGGCCATGTTTTTTGACGAATCAAATTTCTTTGAACAACTTTTTCAGGGGAGCCCTCAAAGGTCATCCCTGTGAAATTTTTTGAAAATCTGATGAGCGGTTTCTGACAAGAAGAGTTTTTAAGGTTTTTACCATATATGGTCATGGCGGCCATCTTGGTTATGTGATCAAATTTTTTTTAACAATTCTTTTGTCCCATGACCTAGGGATGCTCCACATGAAATTTAGTTGAAATTGGCTCAATGGTTTAGTAGAAGAAGATGTTTACAAATTTGTATACAGACGGACGGACGCCGGACGCTGAGTGATCACAATAGCTCACCTCGAGCTATCGCTCAGGTGAGCTAAAAATCCTAATTTATAAGACGCAGGAGTTATAAATTGATTTATATTTAAAGCGTTCTCACTCGCTGTTTACACTGTGGCTGGGTTGCAACCTTTGATTACATAAAAACTTACTGCTTTGTAACCTTCTAATTTAAACCGGAAGTTCAATAACTTCCAGGATTTCAGAACAAAACAGTTTTCATTGTTATCAAATCGCATTTTTAACCACCATCCCAACCTTTCCTCCTGCGTCGTTTTGATTTTCAGTGTATTTTTTACTGTCATTTTACTGTGTTGTTATTTCAATGTACATTTATTACTTGCATGCATAATATGCTTGCCATGATGATATTATGTCAAACTTTGTTGATGGACTTTGTTGTTCGTCCAACTTTATGGGACAATTTTGCCCATTTTTTATGGTTTATTTTTATTATTGCTTTATTATATAACAATTAATAAATGCCGGTTGGCGTTTCTGCGCCAGCCCTTTTCAATCCACTCATTTGTTGTAGTGTTCTTATGTCCCACAAATGAACTAGGAATTTGGGAGAGCGAAAATATAAATAGGCTAATTTCTGAAATCAGTGTTGAGCCAACATCAGGGCGGTATTTGATGCTTTCAAAACTCACTCTTTCAAGGCTAATAACCTTTAATGCTAGAAGAGGAGGAGAACCAAGTAAATTAAGAACAAAAAACTGGCAAAATATATGTGAAGGAAGTTCCATTTGTCAAGAAGAACTAGATGCACTACCTATTGAAGAGAGGAAGTTAGCAGAGAGACTGAAGCTTGGGTATGTGAAAGGGAAAGGTGCAAGAAGCAAGAAAGTGCCCATTATATTCCCTGAGGAGACAGTTGCTGCAATTGACATGTTAATGCAGCATAGAGAATCCTTCATCACGAACAAAAGTAACCCTTACATATTTGCTAGGCTCTACAAGAATTCGTTAAAGTCACTTCGTGGTTCTGACTGTGTAAGAGAAGTTTGTGTGATGGCAGAGCTTCAACATATATCTTTGGTGACTGCAACACAGATGCGAAAATATCTAGCTACAACTTTACAATTGCTAGACATGAAAGAAACAGAGCTCCGTTGGATAACAGACCATATGGTTCACACTGTTGATGTACATAAGAAATGGTACAGACTTTCAAACAGGGCTGTGGAGCTAACAAAAGTAGCCAGCCAGTATCAGCCACTGAGTCGGGTCATCTTAAAAAGGCACACCATGTACTGTTTGATAATGTGAGCAAAGGTAAGACAATACAACTCTTTGAATGATAAGTTAACAGTGAATGCCTGACTTGTAACTAGCTGGGTGACAAACGATTTGAGCTTACAACTATCTACAACTGTTTAAACAGCTACTTTCTGTTATGCTTTTTATACACCCATTACTGGTAATTGGGGCTATATAGGAGTCACTTTGTCAGTCGGTCTGTCTGTCGATCTGTCTGTCTGTCTCCAAAATGAGCTTGTCCGGGCCATAACTATTTCGTTCATTGTTAGATTTCAAAATCATTTGGCACATTTGTTCACCATCATTGGAGGGGGTGTCATGCGAAAGAATTACATCGATATCTCCCAAGATCAAGGTCACACTTTGAGTTCAAAGGTCAAAAATGGCCATAAATGAGCTTGTCCAGGCCATAACTATGTCGTTCACTGTGAGATTTTAAAATCATTTGGCACATTTGTTCACCATCATTGGTAGACTGGGAACCGGTCTCTCATCTATCCAAAGTAGAGACCGGTATGGCACAATCGAAAATGTCAGGATCCTGCCTATGAACCAAATGGAACATCGACGCATAACTTCTAAACAACAACGGAAAACTTGAAGGGTTCGGAAGTGTATTTGGTTGAATGTTATTTTGGAATGAATTTGCGAATTTTTTCATAAATAATGCATATTAATGTTTATAAACGTATTTCTAGCTTTCAATATTTATGTATTCTTTGGAATGATACATTAGTATTAGTGAAATAACAAATGACGTCACATCCGGTTTACAATAACGCTAAATTTCATGTGACGTTAATACGGGAAAATACGTCTTTTCAACCAATCAGATAGCTTGATTATTCGCTACCTGTTGTCTTTATGGTGGAAAAGTGAGGACTTGCCATACATATTGATTTATCATAAAAGTGAAGACTTCATACACACTTCATTTTATCAAAATGATGATTTTCCCTTCAATTAGTTGTTTTTTTAAATAAGAACTTTCTAAAAAAAATTCTTAGCAATCAAAATGAGGACTTTACACAAAACTTATTTTATTATAAAAGTGAGGACTTAACATACAATTGATTTATCATAAAAGTGAGGACTTGATACACACTTTATTTTATAAAAATGATGACTCCAGTTTTTGAAAATAAGAAAATAAAATTGCAGATAGATACTTTTATTTTTATTTCATTTTGACATAAAATACGATTGGCGGTCCCGTAATTCAATTTATTAATAAAATGTTGGCCTAAGTTGTTATTTGTTGAATGAAAAAGAGTCCAGACAATCAAAATATGATTTTAATGCATTAGTTCAAGAAATTTTAACATGATGCAAGTACTGAAAATGCTTTTACTAGTCTATACTCATTCATAACAAACTGTATTTCACAATTTTTATAAGTTTGTGACTCGTTTTCACAATTTTCAGAAGTGCGCGACTCATTTTTTTGACAATTTTTTCAAGTTCGCGACTCATTTTTTCACAAAGTGATGGGCTAAAGGCCGCTTCACAAAGGCAGGAAAAAAAGCTCTGAATACTAATGTTTCATTTTGTGTCCAATGTTTACCAACACCAAAAATAGTTTGTCTTAATAATCCATCTTCTGTTGCATCGCACTTATTTCTGGTATATCATATCGAGTAAATTCATCAATATAAATTCCTTTGAAAGCTCTCAGTATATGTATGCTGGATGAATTTTTATCAATATACATTTTTATTTAACTTTGTTGCATTTTTTCAATTTTATAACAATGACTTTTAAATAAAATGGTTAGTAAACACCCGATTGACATGAATATTATCAAATGGGTATAATTCAATTAATAATCCAAAACGCGCTCGGAACATTATTGTTTAAGCGACTTTAACAAATTCTAGCTGCAAATAAACACTTCTCATGTATTTCATGTAAATTCTTTGTCTTGCAAAAATTATACATCTTCATGTACTATGTTGTGTCTTATTCCTGAGAAGCATGGTCCTTACTATTTGATAGAAAAATAAAATCTTCGTAGTGCAGAGAATGTTGAAATCTTTACTTTTGGTTAAAAAATGTGTGGTGCGTTTTTGCAAAATGTTGCAAACCTTTTCTGTAATTTAAAAAACAAATAGTTGATGCTGTATCTACATAGCTACAGTTTTTGAGATGGGTCAGTATTGATCTGTGACATGTACAAATATTTTATATACTTTCACATAGACGCTTGTATTCAACAGCCTGAGCGCTGTTAATATTTTATATTGTTTGTTGTACTTCACAAGCGCGAATGTGATTTACAATAAATGCTCAAAAATTTGGACAAAACTGGATAAAGTTATGACAGTCAGATTACAATAATAGATCGCGATCTAGTGGATCAGCAGTGTATAATTTTGTTTTTATAATTGTTAGCATGACAGAAAATGCTATTTTAATGAAAACAAAGTGTTGGAATTTTTCGTAATTATTGTTTTAAGGTACCGTAACAGAAGTAAACATTACCCCCATGGTTTTAATTGCTATGCAACTATACAACTAGCGTTGTTATTTTGATTGTAGCAACACAAATATGTAACCGCATTACAATTTTTGCATGATCATGGTATAAATATATATGTGTTTGGCAATTTATGTCAGTCATAGTTTAATCCCTAATTGCTGCGACAAAGTTTGTGTTTTCAAATCCTCTTTAACTACTGGGTTGATCTTTCTAAAACTTTCACAGTTAAATAAACCTTAATGTGTTGATGATCTTTAAGAAGGGAATTTTTCTAAGACTATCTAAATGATCTGAATGTTTTAATATCATGTTTATGTTGCAGAAATCCTCAAAAGGAAGAAATTGACTACAACTTTAGAAATTTTCTTCAGTGACTTGAAGTTGGATATAGGTACCTTTTAACAGCTTGGTACAGAGAAAACCAATAGTGAGCAATAGATGGGTAAAACAATCGCTGCTTGCTGGTACCACACTTGATATGGTTTGTACATTTCTTATTTAAAAAACAACTACTTTGCTCTAAATGTTTTATGAATCTGTGAGGCGCTGTGGAGGTTGGTGGTTATACCATACTTATAATCGGTGAACCATTAAATAAAACCGCATTGAGAACATGGTTGTGCTGTTTGAGTGTGTGAGAATTGTTCGGAGGAAGATATGCATTAGAGTGTATTAAAATAATAATTTTGGTTGTGACACAATTCTGCGGTGAACACATAGCCTTTCCGTTTAAAATAGAAACAATAGTTATAACTTCCCTTTTCAGGAGAACTTCATAGTCACCAAGATTTGTCAATATGGAGAAATCTGTCACGAAATTGATTACCAAGGATTTGAGTTTGAATTAATGGGAGACACATGGATTGATATAACCAAAGGTTTGTCATTTTAGCAGCTACTGATTTTGAAATATTTCCAGTTTCAAATTTTAAACATTTTCAATTTCTTTTTGATGCGGAAATTTGGGTGCCATGGAAACTAAAATATCCTTAAAATTTTCTTGAAACATGAACCACCTGGAGATTTAATGTAGGTCATAAATTTGGATATTGATTATTTGTGCAACTGCAACTGTTTTCGAAGGGACTGCAATGGCTGATTGGTATAGGCATTCTTACTTTGCATAGCTTTGTACTGTTGCCGAACGGTAAAGGTTCAAATCCCAGTTAGAACACATGAAAATCATTCATAGTTACTGGCTTTTGTTATTTTTTTCAGTGGCTTGCAGCAATATATTTTCAAGATAATGATCAAAGGTTGATAAATATTTGTCTCATAGAACGTATAATGACAAAATATTGCATTGATACATTAGTGAAAACTGATTATATGCCCTGTTATACCTGGGGTTACGCTGTCGATCGCCATTGGCGCCATTTACTTAATTTTTAAAAGTGGCGAATTAAAAAAAATCGGTAAAATCCTATCCGAAAATGTACTGCAAATCGAAAGCACGCGACCGTGCATTAGCGGCAAGCGTCTGCCAGTTGTAAATATTGTTTTACGACGATGTAAGCGACCTACAGAGCAGATTGCAATCACTGAAGCGTGTAAGTGTTACAGTGTTTTTACTGCTATTGTCAACTTTTATGGGGGTTATTATCGGATTAACGGCTCCTTTATGATATTGAGCAATAAATTAAGTAACATGGGGACAAACTGTCACGACGATCAATAATTATAATGATTATTAGGGCCGCTATATCTTTTATCAAAACCATGGGGCTGGCAAAAGCATTTAATTTCTCCACAAAAACAAATAAAAACTTGTGTCAACAGGTATTTGTGAGCATTTCTGTTTAATAGTTTCATTATTATAATGTTCTGGGAAGGATATAATTTGATTAAGATACCAACAATTTCTGAAATAACAAGATGTGTTTGTGAAACACAATGTCCCCCTATATGACGTTTGACCTTGAAGGATGGCCTTGACCTTTACCCTTCACCACTCAAAATGTGCAGCTCCATGAGATACACATGCGTGTCAAATATAAAATTGCTAGCTTCAATATTGCGGAAGTTACACTACATGAGCAATTTTGACCCATATATTTGACCTAGGATGACCTTGACCTTTCACCACTCAAAATGTTCAGCTCCATGAGATACACATGCATGCCAAATATCAAGTTGCTATCTTCAATATTGCAAAAGTATTCATAAAATAAGCAATTTGGGCCACATATATTTTGACCTCTGACCTTGAAGGATGACCTTGACCTTGAGATTTTACCACTCAAAATGTGCAGCTCCATAAGTTACACATGCATGCCAAATATCAAGTTGCTATCTTCAATATTGCAAAAGAATTCATAAAATAAGCGATTTGGGCCACATATATTTGACCTCTGACCTTGAAGGATGACCTTGATCTTTCACCACTCAAAATGTGCAGCTCCATGAGATACACATGCATGCCAAATATCAAGTTGCTATCTTCAATATTGCAAAAGTATTCATAAAATGAGCGATTTGGGCCACATATATTTGACCTCTGACCTTGAAGGATGACCTTAACCTTGACCTTTCACCACTCAAAATGTGCAGCTCCGTGAGATACACATGCATGCCAAATATCAAGTTGCTATATTCAATATAGCAAAAGTTATTGCAAAATGTTAAAGTTGGCGCAAACCAACCAACAGACCAACCAACAGACCAACCAACAGACAGGGCAAAAACAATATGTCCCCCACTACTATAGTGGGGGACATAAAAAGTATATCGTTCAATGCATGTACCGTAATAAGTTGTGTATAAGGCGCACTTTTTTTACCCCAAAATTTCATTTTAAAAACTTGATGCGCGTTATGCACAACTACAGCCATGCCGAGACATTTTTTCCGTGTCAGTTACCCAGTTGCGGTAATTTGCATCATTCTGTTCCCCCGTGTTTTAACTGTAACTATGTTAATAACAGTGTTATATTTACGATCTGAATAAGATGGACAAACATTATAAAGTTAACATAAATACTTTCTATCTTTTTCAGGTACGTACAGAGCATTAATTCAAATAAATTTGAAGAGAATGAAAAACAAGGAAGCCATTTTTATTTAAATGTTATTGTTTTCCCACAATATTATACCCTACTGTACTAGGGTTACAAAATTTATTTGGGGGCACTTGTTGAATTACAATAGTATGTCGGCAAGGTTTTTCCCAATATATTTATGATTATTTTTCTTGCTTTTCAAATGTGTTAATAAAATTGATTATGTGTTTGTTTACACGTTTTCATCATCTTGTCAAGATTGAGGATGTGATTATCGAGCAATTTGCATCACCTGTCAAGTTTTGTGTAACTGGGCTATTATCAAAACATGCGAACCGGCAAACTGCTTCACACCTCCATTGTTTGTTTATCGCCGGTAATGTCGTAATGGTGTTGAGAAGTTTGAGTCGTTAAAGTCTCCTGTCAAGTATAGACACTCCAAAAGGACGCATGATATCGGCAATGTAAATAAAACGCGCGGTTGTGAATTAGTCATGCATAAATTACCACGTGAAATACCAATCGATAATGTCAGTTTCTTGGCTATAACTAATCCATCCGTCATGTATTCTCCTCCACGATAAAATCGTGGACAGTTACTTCAGAGACATATGATGAAAACCTTGATAATATCCTCGTGGGAAGTGTGCATTTCATGCATAATTCATTTAAATCCAAACATTTTTTTTTACGCATAATATGATTTAAAAAAGACATACAAACTAGTTGTATCGTTATCGTCTTTAAAATAATTAATAATTGAAGCAATAAAACACGTAAGATCGGCAATGTAAATATAACGATTTTCAGTTAGCCTGCGGTACGGAATTTTTCCCTCTATTTTTTGCTTCAAAAACTGTTTTTCCGATTTTTTAGCTTAAAAAAGTAGATGCGCGTTATACATAAATGCGCGTTATACACAGCGTTTTACGGTACTATATTTCGGATATGTTAAAATTCGGACATTAAAAGATAGGGACATTTATGTGTTGGTTTGTTGTTGATAGTTTGTAAAAATATGTTTTATGTTATTTCAGGCAACTAGAATAGATGGTGGCAATTATCTGGGCCTTTCTGTCAGGAAAAAATAGGCGTGCAAAACATTGTCATGTAACAGCTTATAACATATCGTTAATATTCTTATAAGTTTATTCTTATGATGGAAATTAATAAGGAGATATCTCAATAATATGTATCTTATAACATACCGTTTATTTTTATGAGTTTATTCTTATGATGGAAATTAATAAGGCTAATATGTATATTTCAATAATATGTATATGCAATGTTAAGATGAAGTTTGAGAATTTAATAAGGCATGATTTAAGATTTATTTCAAGTAAGAACGCAAATACGTTTACACTCAGGGTGGGGTATAATTGGAATCAATAAAATGGAAAGTCAGACCTGATTTAAGATTAAATCCAAATAAGAACACAATGAGTCCAGAGTCAGCATATAGATACGAGATTATAAGTAACACGCATGGTCAACAAACAGCACAGATGAAAAGGTCACCTATTGTCTGGGGTACAAAAGTTATAGTACTGACGAACGTAACAGAATTACTCTATACCAATAAAAATTGATTAGTACCAATATACATTGATTAAATTTTAGTATATCCGCCAAGCAAGTAAATAACATGAAAAATTGTTCCTTCTAGAACATTCTAAAAAGTCAACCAATCCGTAATAAGCCCAGACCTTGGTGACCAATGGAAATTACAAGTAGATTTTATGTAAATTATCCTGGGGATAAAATGCGGTGTTAAGTTAATAGGGGAAATCTGAGGTTAGATTTGAAAAGAACTTGGAGAGTTGTCACGTCTTCTTGACGTGGCGGCCATGTTGGCTGCCGCGCTGTAAAATTGTATTTCGTGTACATTAGCAAGCGATGTGTTAAAAGAAATATTCGACATAAATAAATCGCGATGAAATCAGAAATGAACTTTGGTTGTTACTGTGTGTTATCAACGAACAATGTGTAATTACGTGACAACATTCATTTAATTGAACCTGAAAATCATCCACCACTTACAGAAAACGTTTTAACAAAGGAAGCTGATGTATATCATGTCCAAATGACCAAATATAACTGTGTAACAATTTGAAGTGAGATGCTTTATTTTCTGATTATTTTTATTTATTTTTTCCTTTCAAATGATGTACATTGGTGTGATTCTATGTTTAAATAATTAAGTTTCAAACATTTATGTAGCATATTGTTTAATACATTGATGTTAACATTATTTATAATATATTATTTTGGTTATCTGTATTGTTTATCAAGTTGAAAAAAATGTTATTTATATGCAAATAAAGCTTATTAAGACTAATGAAGGTATGACTTGTGAAGGTACCACTTGTGAAGGTACTTATTGTTTTTTATGTAATAACATACCTTTTAAAGTGATAATATAGTCAATGACATTAATGTAGTAAGGTTTCTTTAAATGATTGTTCTTATTAATAACATTAGAATAACCCAAAGTTTTCACGCCGCGAAAAAGTTATTGCAAACTGTTCAAGTTGGCGCAAACCAACAAACAGACCAACCAACAGACCAACCAACAGACAGGGCAAAAACAATATGTCCCCCACTACTATAGTGGGGGACATAAAAAGTATATCGTTCAATGGATGTACTATGTTTCGGATATGTTAAAATTCGGACATTTAAAGATAGGGACATTTATGTGTTGGTTTGTTGTTGATAGTTTGTAAAAATATGTTTTATGTTATTTCAGGCAACTAGAATAGATTGGTGGCAATTATCTGGGCCTTTCTGTCAGGAAATAGGCGTGCAAAACATTGTCATGTAACAGCTTATAACATATCGTTTATTCTTATAAGTTTATTCTTATGATGGAAATTAATAAGGAGATATCTCAATAATATGTATCTTATAACATACCGTTCATTTTTATGAGTTTATTCTTATGATGGAAATTAATAAGGCTAATATGTATATTTCAATAATATGTATATGCAATGTTAAGATGAAGTTTGAGAATTTAATAAGGCCTGATTTAAGATTTATTTCAAGTAAGAACGCAAATACGTTTACACTCAGGGTGGGGTATAATTGGAATCAATAAAATGGAAAGTCAGACCTGATTTAAGATTAAATCCAAATAAGAACACAATGAGTCCAGAGTCAGCATATAGATACGAGATTATAAGTAACACGCATGGTCAACAAACAGCACAGATGAAAAGGTCACCTATTGTCTGGGGTACAAAAGTTATAGTACTGACGAACGTAACAGAATTACTCTATACCAATAAAAATTGTTTAGTACCAATATACATTGATTAAATTTTAGTATATCTGCCAAGCAAGTAAATACATGAAAAATTGTTCCTTCTAGAACATTCTAAAAAGTCAACCAATCCGTAATAAGCCCAGACCTTGGTGACCAATGGAAATTACAAGTAGATTTTATGAAAACTATCCTGGGGATAAAATGCGGTGTTTAGTTAATTGGGGAAATCTGCGGTTAGATTTGAAAAGAACTTGGAGAGTTGTCACGTCTTCTTGACGTGGCGGCCATGTTGGCTGCCGTGCTGTAAAATTGTATTTCGTGTACATTAGCAAGCGATGTGTTAAAAGAAATATTCGACATAAATAAATCGCGATGAAATCAGAAATGAACTTTGGTTGTTACTGTGTGTTATCAACGAACAATGTGTAATTACGTGACAACATTCATTTAATTGAACCTGAAAATCATCCACCACTTACAGAAAACGTTTTAACAAAGGAAGCTGATGTATATCATGTCCAAATGACCAAATATAACTGTGTAACAATTTGAAGTGAGATGCTTTATTTTCTGATTTTTTATATTTATTTTTTCCTTTCAAATGATGTTCATTGGTGTGATTCTATGTTTAAATAATTAAGTTTGAAACATTTATGTAGCATACTGTTTAATACATTGATGTTAACATTATTTATAATATATTATTTTGTTTATCTGTATTGTTTATCAAGTTGAAAAAAATGTTATTTATATGCAAATAAAGCTTATTAAGACTAATGAAGGCATGACTTGTGAAGGTACCACTTGTGAAGGTACTTATTGTTTTTTATGTAATAACATACCTTTTAAAGTGATCATATAGTCAATGACATTAATGTAGTAAGGTTTCTTTAAATGATTGTTCTTATTAATAACATTGGAATAACCGAAAGTTTTCACGCCGCGAAAAAGTGGCGACAACTTTTTTTGGGCCAGTGAAACCCCTGTATACATTAATTGTAGGTCAGCTTTTGAGACTTATTAAGGATATTGGCGGCATCCCAGTTATCAACTCAACAGAAGATACAGTTGTTGTGTGTGCAGACAACATGTTGCATATACTTCAAGTAAGCATTATAAAAACGCTTAAATGTTATTGTAGTAGCTGATGAATATTTAGTTTCAGTGCTCAAATAAAGCTTGGACAATTATTGTCTGTCCGTTGTTAAACAGCTTACGTACATCCTAGCGAATTTTTCCATTAATGAAACTCTCAACATTTCCAAGTCACTTACTTAACCACTTATATAGTACTACTCTGGTCTAGTTGAGAGCTTTTCCCTTCAAGTGTTGTTATTCCCTATTAATTTGTTGTGTGTTTCCAGGTCAATGTGAAACCAAAGAGTGGGTGTTCAGTTGCATTGTGGAAGGAAAGATGGTATCATTGAAGGAACAGACAACGGATGGGGACATTGTTTATGATAGCGATGAATTATGTGTGAATAATGAACCACTGAATAAAGTAATTGTAGCAACGGCAGGGTCAGCTAATGGGAAAGGCCGGTCACAGAAAGCCCAATGTTGCATATACTGCGAAAAGCTAGATTACAAGTTACATAAACACCTTGAGCAACAACACTCCAATGAAATTGAAGTAGCTAAGATTCTCAACATGCCAAAGAGATCCAAAGAAAGGAGACGGGCATGGGCAGCCATAACTGCCAAGGGTAATAATCTGCACAATACAAAAGTAAAAGAAAAAGGGATGGGTATCCTAATACCCAAGTACAGACAGAGCAAAGAACAAGATAGAAAGAAATATCTGAGCTGTGAGTTCTGTAGGATGCTAATCATTTCGACTGACCTATACAAACACCACAGAAGTTGTGTCAGTAAGCCTGACGGAGTAAACAGCGATGCCCCAGTAAAGATTTCTAAACTGCTAGAAGCATGTGCCTCTACTGAAAAAGCATGAATAAACGAACAATTTTACGAAAAGGTTCTTGTCAACATAAGAGAGGACATAGGCAGCTATGCCAAATCTGACAGTCTGATTTTACAATTTGGTGAAAGAAGATTTGAAAAAACAGAACAATCGGAAAATTCTTATTCCCATATTTCTTGTTGTATGCGCGAGTTGGATAAATTGGCTATAGCCATGAAAAAGAATTACCCGCATATAGACAATTTAACAAAATGCATTCAGCCAATCATGTGGACCCCCCTTCTTGAAACAATACAAAATGTTGCAGGGTTCGAAGCAAGGACCTGTTCTTATGCGTCACTGTCTTACGTGGAAAAAATAGGAAGTAGTTTTTAAAAAGTTGCCAAAATGCTTCGCACAAAAGCATCAGAGGTGGAAGATGGGGAGCAAGAAGAGAGAATGTCCTGAATTATAAAATGTTACGATGACGAATATCATGAAAGAATGGTCTTTATGGCCAAAGAATCAAAGGCTATTGAAAGGTTTAATAACCAAAAACCTCTTCCCATCGTCGAGGATGTTGTTAAGCTGAACACTTACCTCCGAAATGAAGCCAGCATATTAAGATCCAGTGCACCAACTGATCTCAGTACCCCAGCTGATCTCAAAGAGATTTATTCTTCACTTTGCAAAGTTTCCTTAGCAGAGGTAATACTTTTTAACCGAAAGAGATCCGGAGAGGCGGAAAGACTGAAAACAGAAGATTTCGTAAAGGGCTCTATTAATGACGTAGTGGATAAAGATATATCACAAACATTAAGCAAATTTGAAAGGCATTTGTGTAAATCTCATTTTAGGATAGAGACGCGGGGAAAAAGCCTCAAATCAGGCGAGTATTAATCCTCCTAACAAAAGAGATGAAGGAAAACCTGGACACACTACTTAGATTGCAGTCTAAGCTTCAAATAGAGTCTAAGTACGTATTCATGAGACCAAGTGGAAGAAATCCATACAATGATGTACTGAAAGAGGCGACTGAGAAAGCAAAGGTCACACATGCTTCACGAATAACTTCAACAAGTTTACGCAAACAACTGGCAACTTTTTCTGGCGATTATTCAAAGTTTGTGAACGCCTGTCGTCTCAATCAACGATTTATTGCTAGGTTACGTAATTAAGGTATCGTCAGGTGCCTATTAACCGGCTCAATCTAGCTGACAGTCGTTACATCTAGCTGACAGTCGTTACGGAGCTTCCAGTTTAAATACACAGATGCGCTTCAATAGGCGTCTTTGTTTTATTGCCCAATCAAGCAACCAAACATCCAACAGCTTGTGTATTATAACATCCTAAATTTAGATAAGCACGTGTCATCTGTTGAAACAATGATATTGTTAGTCACTAAGCAATTTAGATAAGCGCGTGTCATCTGTCGAAACAATGATATTGTTAGTCACTAAGCAATTTAGATAAGCGCGTGTCATCTGTTGAAACAATGATATTGTTAGTCACTAAGCACAACAAAGTA